>NW_019745151.1:20600-22292 GCF_002891405.2 Cryptotermes secundus | reverse complement strand
AACACTAAGCAAAAGTAAATTAAAATTAAATATATAATAATATATAAAACCTAATGTAATACAATATCTTTGCAGCCTACACAACCTCAAGTTGACGCTTCCCATCATCGGGACGACTCAACAAGAAGGAGCCGAACATTTTACCTTAAATGTTTTAAACTTTTAAATATTTTAACATTGACGGCTCAATTTGAGGGCAATTTTCAGATGGAATGCAAGATTTGTACGTGCATTCAATGCTACTAGAAAGTGTTGTGCTTTTACACTCCGACATCTGTAACAGCGTCCACGCAGTTTACATACTGTGTACGTTAAGCAGCGCCAGTGTTTTCATGTGTTTGTAATGTGTGCCTCTGATGATGGTTTCTCTTGAACCGAAACATGTAAGGCAAGTGAGATAAATAAGTGACCTAAAAACATTGTTACACTCGACGGATTTTTCATTGACAATTTATGATTGATAGTGTAACGGACCAAAATGAAACAATTCAAAATGATGTTACGTACATTATTAACATTACAGAAACCACATAATCCTTCCAGTTTTAATATGTATTTGGTAATTAACAAGTGTGTAACACCTCTCAAAGTTTCACACTTCTCTGGCCATTATCTCCGTAACCGTTCAACTTTGGACATAGGTGTTTTGGGTTATATCGGCATACTTTAACATAAGAAACACCCTCCTGAAGTCTGGCACATTCCTCCTGGGACACCCTGTATATCTTCTTTGTTGGGTGGTTATTATTCATATCTGGCAGACTATTAGATCAAGTACTACTGTAAACAAAGTACTGAATACAAATCCCACAATAATGCCATATTATTCTACATTTTACATAACCATTTAAGGAATAAGCGTCTATAATACAGTAAAACATTGCAAAAGGAAAACTCTCCTGGTGCACTTACAGTGTACAGACTCAATTTAAATCAAGTGGTGTGACAATGTCATGGTACAGTAAAATTGAAAGGCACAACTAAGACAGGAATAGAAGTAGCGCACTTTCCACAGTTCTAACACTTCTAATGACAGAACCCTACACTAAATGACACCGATGTTATTCACGCTTCACGGAGCCATTGTACTGACAACATTGACAGCAGGGGACTAAGATGTATGAACATAAGATTGTTAAAATAAACATAAACTTACCTTTCGAGTCTGGAAAAGAGAAGTGACAACTGACACTGTAGTCAAGAATACAATGCAACCCGCATAGTAGAAATAATCATCAAGGGACCATAATATCACACTGAATACTTGAAATATATAGAATGGATTGAACACCTCCTCAATAAACAGTCGCCCGTAAGATTTCACATTGATTGTGATCACATTTTCTCCATATAACTGGATCCTGAAAATCCAATAACACTTAAACATATTCTGTTCTGGTATATACAGGGTGTCCCGGGAGGAATGTGCCAGACTTCGGGAGGGTGTTCCTTATGTTAAAGTAGCACATAAGCTTACGGCTAGTGTGAATCACCACACTCAAGGACAAACATAGATAAGACATCTCAGCTGACAGGTACAGTACGTGGACCCCCCAGAAGACCACACTTTTCTGGGGCCATTATCTCCGTAACCGTTCAACTTTGGACATATGTGTTTTGGGTTATATCGGCATAAGGAACACCCTCCCGAAGTTTGGCACATTCCTCCTGGGACATCCTGTATTTACAATA
>NW_019745151.1:0-20524 GCF_002891405.2 Cryptotermes secundus | reverse complement strand
ATAGTCCAACTATTTACTAGCAAATGTTTGTACCTGTTTTAAAGTGTATTTCTTCTTTCTGAATTTGGACTATTATTACTTACTCCAGCAAATCAAAATCTTGTAACTGCTTTGTTTATATTACAATGGGTTTTGTGGGTAGATGTTACAGAAACTCAAGTAAATGGACAATATATTATAAAGTCATTCTTTAGTTTTATACATTTTAATAATTTTATACAACAAGAGTATACAATATCCAAAAAAATAATTTCAACTTTAAATGGAAACATTTCAAAAGTGTTTCTTGAAAAAATATAAGAAAATTTCTAACTATGTTAACAAACTCCATACCAAGTCTCTCATGGCAAACTTCAAGAATTCAGTTGAAATGCTGACATGTTATTATACATCATAAAAAAATATTCTGTTATAACCTGTTTGATGTAGTTAGAATCATGGTACTTCCCGCTGTGTCTGTATGCCCATTCAGAGCTTAGGTAGTGGGGGAGGCCGTGCCATAGCTCAAGCAGTTAGTCGCTGGTTTCCCATTGCGGCAGACCGGGTTCGATCCCGGGTCTGGTCAAGTGGGATTTGTGGTGGACAACAAAGTGGCGCTGGGGCAGGTTTTCTCCGAGTACTTCGGCTTCCCCTGCCAATCTTCATTCCACCAATTGCTCCACAATCACCCTCACCTATCATCTGGGGCTGGTACAATAGGCCAGAAGTGGTCACAGTACAAGGGACTTAGTCCCACCCCACTAGCAATAAAAAAAAATAGGTGGTGGGGGATGACAACCACCCAGTCTGCAACTTCCTTTGTTTGTGTAAACATCAAATACATATCTGCTTTTGGGAAAATACTACTCGTAATTTCTTTTTATTCATGTTGATTATGGTTATTGTGGAGGCTAGTCCAAGTGGAAGAAAAAAAAAGGGACAAATAAATTGTTACATAGAGAGAGCAAGCAAACTGTCTACAGTGTGTCTATTTACTGCATAACTTTAGGAGAGTAACGCAGGAGTATAACAAGACATGCGCCTCCTACAACCCCATTATCCACATTTTATCCCTCTGACATAGGTGAAAATGTCCTGGCTATATCAAACAAGTTATAGCATCTGCTGTACATTTTTCCAAAGATGTGCCTCTACAAGAAATTTTTAAAAGCTTCACAGAGAAATTCAAACAGCCACCATGTTGGTATAATTGATACGGCTGAACAGCTGATCCTTACACCTGCTTAGAATACTGACACAGCAATAATGGATGACTTGCATTCACAAGGCACCTGGTCAAATATCAGCCAGATCACAAGCTAACATGAGCTTTTCATGGATTTCCTCAACAATTCCAGCCAGATGCTAGGGCAGTATCTTGAAAAGAGCCAGAAGTGCCTTATTCACGTTTCTTTCTAAAAATGTTCATAATATCTTATTCAGGACTAACAACATCCACTATTATTAGAGAATTATAAAATAATAGATAAGGTGAACAAAGAAAATTCATTCTTACATTTGTCCTTGTTCATTTTCTGTGAGCCCATGTGATGCATGAAGGTGGGATAGGCTTACCATGCCATTATCATGGCCACGTAGTCTTGTAAAGCCCTTTATTCCATCATCCCAGATAAATTTGAGCAGGTGATGGTGGAAATAACGTATCTGTCTCACTTGTCCCGATCCAGGCCAACTGCATACTGATGTAAATATTTTCTCTACAGAATACTGCCCATGAGAATCCTGGAAGATCATTTTTAATGGCTAACATACAAGAACTATAATAATGTTTACAAATATCTAATTATAACAGTAAAATCCAAAGGTTCAATACCGCTAAAAGCCCATAAGATCCTTCCACATCCCATCCTCTTTTATTTCTCTAAAATCCATGTTAATACATTACCCTCCCATTTTCTTCTTTATGTTCCAACTGGCAACTTTCCAACAGTTTCCCCCACCACAATTATGTGTGCATTCACTCCTATTCGGTCCACTCTTCATTTCCCATCCATCATGTAAAAAAGTAAATGTATCCCTGTAACAGGCCGTGGAGACCCATAGGGTTATGAGATGTTGAGGCTCCCACATTTTCTAGACAATCGGCTCATAGATGGCGCCAAGGTTGTCAGCCCTATGCACTGGCCGCCCTTTACTCACAAGAATATTCCAAGAATATTCCTGGTACTCATTTCTGTTAGAGGCTGAGTCAACTCCAGGGCCATAGTGTGGCCGGAACGATTAGGGCAATTGAAAAAAATCCAATTACCTCATCAGGACTTGAACCCGCGAACTTCCAGCTTATAGTGCCTCAACCAACTACACTACCGCGTGCCCCCTCGTCCATCATATACTCAGGTCCAAATACAGTGTCCTTCTGAACCCTTTCTTTTCAAGCACTTCTAATTTATGTTCTTCTCTGAGAGCACAAAACCACAGTTCGCATCCACGAGATGATATCTACTGACTGTTGTTCCTAAACACTTAAATTAATACAATTGTAATAATTAAACATTAACTAAATTACCTGGATTAGTAATATTTGCGCCTCTTCCAATGAACATTTCGAATATTTTGTGTAAGTTGCATACTGGCAGTACCAGTGCAGAAACATATATGGTATGCCAGCAAAGAGGACTGCAAACAGATGGAATATGAACCCTTTACAGCAGTTCTTCTTGTACCCATAACATGTTAGTCTTTCTTCACATGCAATTTCTTGGCAGTTTTCTTCCCCAATGACCACATAACCATGGTGTTGGCTGCAACCAGCTAATTTACGTAACATTCTTTCTATAAATGACATTTACCACTGAATATCTTCCAGTGTTCTGTGGTCTCTAACCTATAAATTGTAAACCTACATAATGTAATTAAAACAAACTGAATATACTGATTCGGTTTAATACTGAGTGCATTCTGTTACTGTCATCTTGCCTTCATTCCTTATTCTTCTTGAGCTTTCATGTAGTTTACTGCATGGGCTAATACGCCCTGTAAACAAGCAAACAAGAACATATTAACACATCTGTACCTTCAGCACACGTCATTACATTAATGTGCTACAGTTCAGCATTCCAGTACCTCATCCTCACAAATACACTACTACCCCTCCACTATATTCCTTTTGGTATCATATGTTGACATACGCCAACGTCAGCTGACTTCCATTATCTCAATGATCTCAATGACCTCCATCATCCCAATAGCAGCATCGTTTACAAAGCCAAGTGCTGTCCTTATCGGTCATTACCACGGATCACTTAATGATCCCTACATAATCTCCAAGCGAATTGCCCATATTCGCAATCATGAACGGGGATATCAAATTGGACATTTATCAGTAATCCGAGAGAACGTTTACTATCAATCATCATAATCATCAGCATCATCAGTGAGGATCAGTGAGTGAGTCATCAGGCGAGGTCATACAAAGAAGACAGAGAGAGTATGAGTTTACTTGCGAAGGTTGATGTTTTTTTAACGGTGGGACGAATGAGTGCTACATGCCTTTATCAGGATCATAAGGGGTACATTATAAGTTTTACTAACGTGGAAATAAGCATCATCTGGTGCAATCGAAACCAACATAAGATACCTAAATCACTGATGCACATATCCGCATGCAAACCTCCGGACTCGGAAGGTTCGTACACCAGCCTTGCGCCGTACTTCCTGGTGCGGCCTGCGAATAAATTCCGCTAAATACAAATGTTGACTTTAAATTAATATCCCCAGTGCATCACACCATTCAAATTTACATATAAACGCATGGTACGGAGCACGTTGTGACTGTAACTAGGACGATCTCCACACCCGCATGAGAATGTATTCTCGACCGGATTTATGGAAGGTGAATAAATGAAATGAAATAAAATAAAATAGATATATTTTGCTAGTAGGCGCTTACGACATATTATTGCAAGAAAAACGCGTCTGCCAGCAATGCCTTTTTAACATCTGAATAAAATAATTCTCCCTAATTTGCTGCGTGTAAACTTTCACCCCAGGACCTAAAATAATATTACATCTATCAGAATTTAAATTTTGAAGTCGTGGTTTGTTACAGACTGTCTGACGATATACTTAAGAAACCTTGTGGGAATGAATTTTGGCCTCTAGCATTAAGAAATAGTCCTCAAAGTCACACTGAAGATTTCAAATCCCAGCACGACTATACATGCCGTCCAGTAACAGTAATAATGATCATGATCTTAACAACCATAAACAACGGTTGTATTGGTGGCAGTAAGAAAGGAGTTAAATTTACACTTTCATCTGAAGGTAGGATGATTGTATATTATACTTGGGAGTACTAATCTAATCTAATTTCTGTATTATATTTTCCCTCAAATTTAGTTATGTAAGCATTACCATATTTTGCATTAAGATTTCTATACCCAATAATAATATTAGTGCCACATGCTTTGACTAACGGCTTCAGGTACATTTCAGAGCATAAATTGTACTTCCCCGATGCAGAAATTTTAACTCCAAATGAACCTACTAAAACTTTCAGGTATGAAATTTTAAGCAGGTGTCAGATCCATAAAAAATTCCCAGTGCTTAAATAGGCCTTCAGTTTGCTGAATGTGTTGATGGAGCACATTTTAAACATGTTATAAGCAAGTATATTAGATTTATTCCATGAACAGCACATATATTCATATGGTACACCTACTTCTGGCTAAAAGTGTTAGTTTAATTGAACATTGAGACATGTAAATTACACTGGTCTCTCTTTAAATTTTTGAAAAAAAAAAAACTCTCTTTTTGTTTTCTTTATTACTACAAATCACTTTACAGAAAACAGATATGCATACAAAAGTCATTGTACCAAACTGGATTCACATAATGTACAGTTCACATTACAATTACTACAACTCAGTTTATCATCAATATTCATTAAGCAAAGATATAAAAAAACAATATCACAGAAATAAAGATCCTAATTATTGATATACATACTACAATATTCAAGGCCATTCCCAGGGGTCTGCAGAACTATCTACAGTGATCCTTCCCAGTACTTCAGCACTTGAATGAACAGTTCTACCTCCTGGGATATAACTCTTCAAACCCACTACTGTGGAAACCTCACATCCCACTTAAAAGACTTGTTTTCTGTTGCATATATATAATATTTCTGATGATGGCTGACATGATGTTCAATCTAACATTCTGGCAATGAAGTATTTCTTTAATGTAGATCTAACCAATTTTGGTACTACATTAAGTAAACACTTTCACTACCATAATATACAGAGTCACCCGAAGTGAGACCTGTAGTAGTATTCCAATTCCTTGGCCCCAAGGGATGGCCCTGATAGTATATTATTCATAAAAAATCTCTGTATAGTCATATATTGAAGTCTTATATGGTATAAAATAAATGAACCTTCCTTTCAACTGTCCCATGTTGTGAATGTGGTCAACCAACTATTCTCAGATTTGGCTGTACAACAGTGGTTCCCAACTTTTTCTTGCAGAGATCCAGAACCTGCCATTACAGCATGACTTCCAACCATCAGACATTAAATTTTATGTGCTTTTCAGCATTCAGTAAGAATTCCTCTGTTGACTCTCACAAACCTACTGATTTTATCCTTTTCTTACTTTCATATTACAGCATTTTCTCCATTGTATACATTATATGGGAAGATTATTGTGAANAGGTTGTCAGCCCTATGCACTGGCCGCCCTTTACTCCCAAGAATATTCCAAGAATATTCCTGGTACTTATTTCTGTTAGAGGCTAAGTCAACTCCAGGGCCATAGTGTGGCTGGAACGATTAGGGCAATTGAAAAAAATCCAATTACCTCATCAGGACTTGAACCCGCGAACTTCCAGCTTATAGTGCCTCAACCAACTACACTACCGCGTTCCCCCTCGTCCATCATATACTCAGGTCCAAATACAGTGTCCTTCTGAACCCTTTCTTTTCAAGCACTTCTAATTTATGTTCTTCTCTGAGAGCACAGAACCACAGTTCGCATCCACGAGATGATATCTACTGACTGTTGTTCCTAAACACTTAAATTAGTACAATTGTAATAATTAAACATTAAATAAATTACCTGGATTAGTAATATTTGCGCCTCTTCCAATGAACATTTCGAATATTTTGTGTAAGTTGCATACTGGCAGTACCAGTGCAGAAACATATATGGTATGCCAGCAAAGAGGACTGCAAACAGATGGAATATGAACCCTTTACAGCAGTTCTTCTTGTACCCATAACATGTTAGTCTTTCTTCACATGCAATTTCTTGGCAGTTTTCTTCCCCAATGACCACATAACCATGGTGTTGGCTGCAACCACCTAATTTACGTAACATTCTTCCTATAAATGACATTTTCCACTGAATATCTTCCAGTGTTCTGTGGTCTCTAACCTATAAATTGTAAACCTACATAATGTAATTAAAACAAACTGAATATACTGATTCGGTTTAATACTGAGTGCATTCTGTTACTGTCATCTTGCCTTCATTCCTTATTCTTCTTAAGCTTTCATGTAGTTTACTGCATGGGCTAATACGCCCTGTAAACAAGCAAACAAGAACATATTAACACATCTGTACCTTCAGCACACGTCATTACATTAATGTGCTACAGTTCAGCATTCCAGTACCTCATCCTCACAAATACACTACTACCCCTCCACTATATTCCTTTTGGTATCATATGTTGACATACGCCAACGTCAGCTGACTTCCATTATCTCAATGATCTCAATGACCTCCATCATCCCAATAGCAGCATCGTTTACAAAGCCAAGTGCTGTCCTTATCGGTCATTACCACGGATCACTTAATGATCCCTACATAATCTCCAAGCGAATTGCCCATATTCGCAATCATGAACGGGGATATCAAATTGGACATTTATCAGTAATCCGAGAGAACGTTTACTATCAATCATCATAATCATCAGCATCATCAGTGAGGATCAGTGAGTGAGTCATCAGGCGAGGTCATACAAAGAAGACAGAGAGAGTATGAGTTTACTTGCGAAGGTTGATGTTTTTTTAACGGTGGGACGAATGAGTGCTACATGCCTTTATCAGGATCATAAGGGGTACATTATAAGTTTTACTAACGTGGAAATAAGCATCATCTGGTGCAATCGAAACCAACATAAGATACCTAAATCACTGATGCACATATCCGGATGCAAACCTCCGGACTCGGAAGGTTCGTACACCAGCCTTGCGCCGTACTTCCTGGTGCGGCCTGCGAATAAATTCCGCTAAATACAAATGTTGACTTTAAATTAATATCCCCAGTGCATCACACCATTCAAATTTACATATAAACGCATGGTACGGAGCACGTTGTGACTGTAACTAGGACGATCTCCACACCCGCATGAGAATGTATTCTCGATCGGATTTATGGAAGGTGAATAAATGAAATAAAATAAAATGGAAATATTTTGCTAGTAGGCGCTTACGACATATTATTGCAAGAAAAACGCGTCTGCCAGCAATGCCTTTTTAACATCTGAATAAAATAATTCTCCCTAATTTGCTGCGTGTAAACTTTCACCCCAGGACCTAAAATAATATTACATCTATCAGAATTTAAATTTTGAAGTCGTGGTTTGTTACAGACTGTCTGACGATATACTTAAGAAACCTTGTGGGAATGAATTTTGGCCTCTAGCATTAAGAAATAGTCCTCAAAGTCACACTGAAGATTTCAAATCCCAGCACAACTATACATGCCGTCCAGTAACAGTAATAATGATCATGATCTTAACAACCATAAACAACGGTTGTATTGGTGGCAGTAATAATGGAGTTAAATTTACACTTTCATCTGAAGGTAGGATGATTGTATATTATACTTGGGAGTACTAATCTAATCTAATTTCTGTATTATATTTTCCCTCAAATTTAGTTATGTAAGCATTACCATATTTTGCATTAAGATTTCTATACCCAATAATAATATTAGTGCCACATGCTTTGACTAACGGCTTCAGGTACATTTCAGAGCGGAAATTTTAACTCCAAATGAACCTACTAAAACTTTCAGGTATGAAATTTTAAGCAGGTGTCAGATCCATAAAAAATTCCCAGTGCTTAAATAGGCCTTCAGTTTGCTGAATGTGTTGATGGAGCACATTTTAAACATGTTATAAGCAAGTATATTAGATTTATTCCATGAACAGCACATATATTCATATGGTACACCTACTTCTGGCTAAAAGTGTTAGTTTAATTGAACACTGAGACATGTAAATTAAACTGGTCTCTCTTTAAATTTTTGGAAAAAAAAAACTCTTTTTGTTTTCTTTATTACTACAAATCACTTTACAGAAAACAGATATGCATACAAAAGTCATTGTACCAAACTGGATTCACATAATGTACAGTTCACATTACAATTACTACAACTCAGTTTATCATCAATATTCATTAAGCAAAGATATAAAAAAACAATATCACAGAAATAAAGATCCTAATTATTGATATACATACTACAATATTCAAGGCCATTCCCAGGGGTCTGCAGAACTATCTACAGTGATCCTTCCCAGTACTTCAGCACTTGAATGAACAGTTCTACCTCCTGGGATATAACTCTTCAAAACCACTACTGTGGAAACCTCACATCCCACTTAAAAGACTTGTTTTCTGTTGCATATATATAATATTTCTGATGATGGCTGACATGATGTTCAATCTAACATTCTGGCAATGAAGTATTTCTCTAATGTAGATCTAACCAATTTTGGTACTACATTAAATAAACACTTTCATTACCATAATATACAGAGTCACCTGAAGTGAGACCTGTGGTAGTAATTCCAATTCCTTAGCCCCAAGGGACGGCCCTGATAGTATATTATTCATAAAAAATCTCTGTATAGTCATATATTGAAGTCTTATATGGTATAAAATAAATGAACCTTCCTTTCAACTGTCCCATGTTGTGAATGTGGTCAACCAACTATTCTCAGATTTGGCTGTACAACAGTGGTTCCCAACTTTTTCTTGCAGAGATCCAGAACCTGCCATTACAGCATGACTTCCAACCATCAGACATTAAATTTTATGTGCTTTTCAGCATTCAGTAAGAATTCCTCTGTTGACTCTCACAAACCTACTGATTTTATCCTTTTCTTACTTTCATATTACAGCATTTTCTCCATTGTATACATTATATGGGAAGATTATTGTGAATAATGAAATGGGAAAGATGTGTGAGGAACTGGTTGAAGTTTATTTTAACATTCTCCTGATCTAAATGCTCCAAAACACTCTCTCAAATGGTAGGTCCTGTGATTTGCTATGGTTTATGTCTCTCAAAATGGACTCTGACCTTAGAGTGAAGATATCCACTTTTATATTGCAGCATGCAGTAGGCAGCTTTACCATTTTGCCTTCAATGATAGGATGATGGCAAGCAGATGTGACCTACAGCTTAACTTTGTGATCTGTTCACAGCAGAAGCCTAGTATACCTCACATATTGAAAAGTCTCACTTTGTCAGAGCTCAGGGCATGCCAATTGGTCAGTTCCACACTTAGCATTCACGTTTTCTTCCTATCTCCTGGTGACATTGCCTGAGTTCCCAGATTCCTTTATGCTTGAACAGACCATGTAATGTAGTGGGCAGAGTTACTTTCATATGTAAAAAATAGTAAAGCTATCCCTGTAACAGGCCGTGAAGGCCCATAGGGTTGTGAGACGTTAAGTGTCCCACATTACCTTGACATTCGGCTCAAAGATGGCGGTAAGGTTGTCAGCCTTACGCGCCGGCCGCACTTCACTCCCCAGGAAAATTGTTTAATTAATTCCTGGTACTCATTTCTGTTAGAGGCTGAGTAAACCCCAGGGCCTAGTGCAGCCAGAAGGATTAGATCAATTGAAAAAAATCCAATGACCTCATCGGGACTTGAACCCGCGACCTTCCGGCTTGTAGCATAGTGCCTCAACCACTAAGCTACCGCATACCCCATTACTTTCATATATCAACTTCAATTTAAAAGTTGTCAGAACCCACTGGTACATCAGCTGGTTTGTTTACTCAAAACACCTGTATCAAATGAATGTGCAGGTTTCAAAGCGATCACAGAACTTCAATTTATATGTACTACACTAGCTGTCTAGTAAGCAAGCCACTTTAACGTTCATCCAGCAACATTTCACGCCCATCATTGTAGCTAATGTCATCCAAACAGGAGGGCATCCTATTATTGTCAAAGTATTGCAGTGGGTTAACATGAAGTAATCCAAGTAACTATTATTTTGTGAAATATCAATTTATTCTTATTTATTAGCCTAATTTCCCTGTTTTGAAAAAATGAAACTAGGCTTGCATTTGTAGATAAAGGAAATGAAGCATTTGGTAAAATCTGCAGGAGAAACAACAGTATTTGAAGGAAATCTGCCCAGTGTTGCTGTGTAAAATACTAAGGTAAAATCTAGGGCTAGTGTCTGAGTACGACCAGAATATAGTTTAGGTACTGTGGGAACTGCCCACATTCAAGCAAGTGTGACAACGCGAGCTTCACTGCTTAGCAACGACGAGTAAACAGCGGTTGCTAGGCAAAGCCTACAACAATACGGGCAGTGACATTTCAGACGGCGAGTGCAGAGCAGGTGTCTTGCGGCGGGATCACGAGAAGGCATTGGCATAGATGTGACAGTGAGTGACTGCCCAATAGGTGTGACATTGCAGACAGCGAGTGCAGAGCAGGTGTCTTGCGGCGGAATCACGAGAAGGCATTGGCATAGATGTAACAGTGAGTGACTGCCCAATAGGTGTGACATTGAAGACAGCGAGTGCAGAACAGGTGTCTAGTGGCAGAATCATGAGAAGGCATTGGCATAGATGTGACAGTGAGTGACTGCCCAATAGGTGACATTGCAGACAGCGAGTGCAGAGCAGGTGTCTTGTGGTAGGATCATGAGAAGGCATTGGCATAGATGTGACAGTGAGTGACTGCTCAACAGGTGTGACATTGCAGACGGCGAGTGCAGAGCAGGTGTCTTGCGGCGGAATCATGAGAAGGCATTGGCATAGATGTGACAGTGAGTGACTGCCCAATAGGTGTGACATTGCAGACAGCGAGTGCAGAGCAGGTGTCTTGCGGCGGAATCACGAGAAGGCATTGGCATAGATGTAACAGTGAGTGACTGCCCAATAGGTGTGACATTGAAGACAGCGAGTGCAGAACAGGTGTCTAGTGGCAGAATCATGAGAAGGCATTGGCATAAATGTGACAGTGAGTGACTGCCCAATAGGTGTGACATTGCAGACAGCGAGTGCAGAGCAGGTGTCTTGCGGCGGGATCACGAGAAGGCATTGGCATAAATGTGACAGTGAGTGACTGCCCAATAGGTGTGACATTGCAGACGGTGAGTGCAGAACAGGTGTCTAGTGGCAGAATCACGAGAAGGCATTGAAATAGAAGAAACATTGGCAGGATTACAGAAAAATACAGGTACTGCAAAATGTTAAAAAGGAAATATACCACAAAGGACCTGCCTGAAACACAGTGCAATTCCTTGACATAACAAGGGATGTGGAATTTCCCGTCAAAGAAACGTGTTCCTGCAATTATATTGGAAAGGAAAAAAGAAATGGATTGTCATGGATGAATGGATGGATGAAGTCATCCAAGAATTTTTAAAGAAAGATACCTGTTACATACTTGCTGACAGGTACCTCCTGGCTATGATATTCACATATTTTAAAAGAGCAGGGTACACAACACAGGACTTCACACGCTACAGTTTCTTTGTTGCGCTATTCCTAGCTCTAGACATTGAAGAGGACTATAATTTCAAGAATGAGCTGTACAGCTGGGCCTTAGGGTACCACTGGAGGCAGCGCTATAAGGAGATGCAGAAGAGCAGAAATGCACTGTGGAAGGCGATGGACATGGTGGGATTGTCAGTAGAGCCCAGTGTGAAAAGTGATATCGCTGCAGCCACACCATTATATATGGAGGAGAATCTGAAGCACACTACATGCTGGAGCAATGCGCCCATACCAGTTCATTCGTTGCAACCACTTCCATTGAAAACTGCCCTATAGTATTTATTACAGTTGCACAGTATACACGAACGAACTTGAGTTTGAAAAATTGAAAAATAATATTAATAGTGAAATAGGCCTTGAACACTGAACTAGAATTATAGAACTGTAGAAATCTAGAACTGTAACTGTAACTTCCACTCAATGTATCTTCTTATGTAACCTAGAGTCGGACATATAGAAAACATGTCACTGTCCGTATTGTTGCAGGCTTTGCCTAGCAACCACTGTTTACTCATCATTGCTAAGCAATGAAGCACGCGTTGTCACACTTGCTTGAATGTGGGCAGTTCCCACAGTACTATCCCAGCATTTATCTCGAGGAATTATGGAAAATAATGCACATCAGGGTATATGGCCTACATGCCCAGAACACAAACAAAGACTGCTAACTACTAACTGATGCAACCAAAAACTGGAAACCACTGATGTTCTGCTACTTTTGGCCATGTACTGTGACTACAGGATCCTAATTTAAAGAAAAGCCTCTCTTCATCTTAAAAACTATCACTATCAAATTGAGCACATAAAATTGACTAAGAGTTACACATTTACAAAAAAAAAAGAATGTTGTCATAACAATGCCAACAAACAAAGCAATTAAGTACCATGACTTATTCTTCCCCCAGCCATAATCAGTGTAAGTAAATCACCAAATACATAACATATCATGAAGCTATTACCATCATTCATTTTACAGTCATGCACCATATGTATATCACATATTCATTCTTAATAGTAGAGAAATGGTCACATTTTGTGCAATATACATAGACTTACTATACTATAACAAGTAATTGAATATATTATCAGATTTGTCACTGAAACTATAACATAGTATTAGGAATATGCATTTCCTATATAAATATTTCAGGGGATTCATAATTCAGTAACACACACATTTCTCAAAATGGTTCATTGTGCCATATTTACTGTCTACTTCATGGGAAATGCAGCTGCTGCTGTGTAGAGTTTTTAATAACTGGAGACAGAAAGAGCAGGATATATGACAAACCCTGAAGGTCAGTAATGATTAGATCATAGGTTACTTAATGATTATGTATCAACTGTAGAGGTTATGTAGCATTACATGAGATGATTATGATTATGTGCAGTGGAATATAAATGACAGGTGAAGTAGTAATCATGATCATCTTCAAGATATTATTCTGGCATTTGCCTGTAAGGATTGAGTAGCACTACAAAACTTCTCAAACAGGACAGATGGTGCACCAGCCAAGGTTTGAACCAGGTACCTTTGAAATACCGTGCTGGCAAAAACGGATAAATTTGAAGGCCATTTAGAAATATATAGCCACAACTGGTTGGACCATGTGAAGCAAATGAAGGGATGCAAATTACTCAAAATGACAATGCAATTAAGATATGAAGAACATGGTGGACAGACCATACGACAGTAGATGTTGAAATGAAAGACATGATATGGACTAGACATTATGGGAGAACAGAGACAAAGGAAAGTTTTATCTTCCATTTGACACTCATTAAACAACACAAAGTATAAAGTGAGCACCATACCAGCTGCCTACATAAAAAGTTGGCACAATAGTAACATAACTTGCTCTCAGGACATACCTGATTCAATTCCTGAGCTAGAAACCAGCTATCTTGATTGGAATGATTTTTTTATTTTCCTCAGTCCTTCAAAACAAATGCTATGATAATACAAAAGGGCCCAAAAATGTACAGACACACTAACAGTCGTTATCTATGGACATTTTCAAAGTTGAACCAAAATGTAACATATGGTGTGTACACGTAGTGTGATATTCTCTCAAAAGATGGTACTAGTCACATGAATGGCAGGACAGTCAAAGTAAATGGAGGCAGAATGGTTGTCATTTGAGCAACACAAGATAATTTTGAAGTGGTACTGGAAATTTGAAAACATGTGAAGTACAAATACTTAATCATGTTGGAGGTTCCATTGCAAATTCATGCCACCACTGTCTTTGTACTTCACACAAATTTTCACATTTCCAGTACCACTTAAAAATTATCTTGCATTGCTTGAAGGACAACCATTCTGCCACCATTTTCTTTGACTGTCCTGCCATTTGATAAGGTGGCTCTGGCATTCATGAGACAAGCACCATCTTTTGAGAGAATATCACACTACATACCATACATTGCATTTTGGTTCAACTTTGAAAGTGTCCATAGATAATATTATTAAAGTGTGTATATATTTTTTGGCCCCTCTGTATACTAAAAGAGACCATGACTGCTTTGTCCCACATCTCTCCCAGTTTATCGTTATAATCACACTTCCTTATCTCTTTCAGAACCTCGGCAGTGTTGTGAAAAAATAAGATAACCAAAATAAACTGAGATAATAAAACAATTTTATAATATAAGATAACAATATTGGAACTGGATATATTTTTACTACTATTATTTTAGACACAAATGAAATCTTCTCTTTGTATGAACAGAAAATATTGAAAAGAGAATTCTCTTGCACAAAATCATCTTAATCACTTAAAATCAACAAGACCTTTCCTTGGGTAATGACTAAATGCCAACATAATAATTTAGCACTAATTCTTTCTGCAAAAACTACTAAGTATCTAATGTTAAAATATGTCTCGCTTCTAAACACAACTTGTGTGAAAAGAATTGAGAGACCACATGGACCCCATTAAACATTCAACAGAAAATGACACATTTTTTGTGTTATCAGTTATATCACATGGAGTAAATCTCCAGCATATTGGACATTATCTATGCCTCAGTTATCACTGGCCTAATGTGGAGGTTTATCCAGCTGTTTGCTCTATGTAGATATACTGATAATACATGGAGGCAGTGGCAGTCTCTGAAACATATGAAATTAACTCCCTACAGACATGGTTCACTGCCCAATAAAAGACTTCATTTCATTTCGTTGCTGTGAAAGCCTAAAACCATACATTAAACAGATAAACATGTACTTTATTCATCTCTTCTATCTAAATGTCTACAGTTCATTTCATGAAGATACAATATAAATACTATATGATTCCACTGCAATTAGAGAAATGACTTTGATTAACTGCAGCTATGACCTCAATACTTTTAGGATTACACATTTCCTTATGATAACCAGAGTACAGGGAAAAGTGACTTCATCATCAAAGACTTTCTTCCTCCAAGAGTAAGATAAGGAGCAGGAAAACCTCTTATCTAAGGTGTGTACATGAGTATGCATGTGCATCATTCACATTTTCAGCAAACATTATGCAGGACTACTAAAAGTGGAACAGAAAGAAGGTGATACACCAGTATAAACAATCTACTTTCTTCGCAGCATATTTTCCTTATTTTATGTCTTATCTTTCTGCACACCCTCAATAATTTTAATCACCTGATGGACTTTAATTAAATATGGTATCAACACCATTCCACTATAGGCCACCAGACACTGAGACATTTTACATTTATACTATCAATAATATCAATAAACAACTGTATAAACTTACAAGAGGGAAACAAATGGCATTTAATCTAGGATCTTGAAACTGTTGTAACAGACCATCAAAAATATACGGCATTTATTATGGTAATTTACTTCTAGAATGTAAAACAGAAACATGGCAGTGAAATGACATCTGTACCTATAAATTCTGAACGAAACATTAAAAACACAGCAAGAGTGCAAAACTGCAGGGTTATATCTGCACTAATTTACAAAAATTAACCATAGAAATGATAAATAAACTGTCTAATTACATTAAGTTATATTTCTTAAAAACCTCACCATTATAGAATGAAGCTTTTCAAGTAAAGCAGACATAAAATATATTCAGAACTTCTTTTATTAAATGACTCTTCCAATAACAAGACAGTTTAATGAATTATTGACAATGATAAATTTTGATTGAAATTATCCTTTCAATGGTGAACATCTTTAATTAGAAACACATCATTTATTTTATACTTTCACAGTAACTTACTCTACCTTGCAGGATGCTGCAGACAGCTTAACTGTCAAGAAGTGACAGTAAGGTTTCCTTTCATTAAAAATACCTCACCTCAAAGACACACAAGGAAGGACCAGTTTAAAATGACATCTAATTAGTAGCATGGAAAGAGTTAATACTGCAATTCTGAGATAAAATACAAATCTAATTAGACAGTACTGACCAGTCATGGTTACCACTCTATGTAAAGGCCAAAATTTACTTATAATCTACTCAGTATCTAACAAATTTAAAGATGTTTCATATATAATCTACAGAAAGTCAGTAAATAAACTCTTTTCATTATACTGTGGCATGTCTACTGAAAGCCAGAATAGTTTAATCAGCAAGGCAATAGCTTGGTAAACACATTGTCTCTGCAACAGCAGTGACATCTCTCACTAATAGAAAGCACAGGAATGGACCACATGATATGTCACCCACATCAACAGAGGAACAGTGTTTTCTGTTGGGGTCCGTGCAGAGGCTATACTTGGAGAATCAACACACAGGCCACTCAATCCAAGTCAAGAGTCTAGAGAGTGTCTGCAGCCAGATAGACCAGTCCAAGTCTGAGGCTGCTGTGAGACAGTCGACCCAGGTGGAGGAGCCCCTACTGTTGTAAGTTGTTGCATAGAAACATCAAGTTAGTTGTGAGATAGTCACTGGGCAGCAAGGACATGTACACAGAAGCTGAGGAAGCTACGTCATTCTAAGCCATTACCAGACAACTGGTGAAGACACAGGAGACTGAGAAGACTCAGTGCATGCTGTAGTGAATTGCAGATTATGTGAACTAGCAACAGCATTATAGTTACATGTAGTTACGGTATTTGAGTGTTCAATAAATCCGATGACCAATCCAAACCCCATCTATAGTCACTCCATCATGTGACAACTGATGTCACAGAAGTGGGATTAAATTGCTGGACTGAAGACTGAAGTAGATAGTTGCATCATCAGCCTACTAAAATGGAACAAATAATGGAATGGATGTTGGCCAAGATGGATTCCTTCCAAGAAGAAATAGAAGCCAATAACAATAAGTCTGAGGTCCTTCGAGAAAATATGTGAACCAGTTAAGTAGAAATGAAAACCTGAATAGATGCTCTCATCTCCCAGAAGGGTATCTAACTAAGCCAGGGCAGAGGCCACTAAAGAAGAAATGAAAACCGATGAACACACATCAAATCGATGTCAACCAAGAAGATATGAGAGCCAAAGTGCCATTCAGTATAAGATGGAGGCCACTACAAAGTGCAGTCAAGACAAAATGAAGAATCATCATTGTCATTAACAGCATCACCATCACCACCATGCATTATAATTCACTTTCAGCCTTGCTGCAATCACTTGACCATCTGTAAACGGCGAGGAATCTATGTCAAACTGTTCCTTGATTTGTAGGCCTATTCCTCCACGTCTCCCTCTCTACAGTGTTTTAAAATGCCATCAACTGTGAACAAGAGGTGGAAGATTATACCCTTCTCTCACAGGCGTCCAGTCAGATAAATCAGGGTTAGATTCGTAACAGGTATAGGCATTTTTAGCCTACCTTCCTTATTTTGGAAAAAAATGCAATCTCCATGCTGTCTGTGTGTCTGTGAATCACTCCTTATTAACTTCTGAAGTCCTGAACCAATCTTTATGAAACTTCATGTCTATATCATGGCACCTCAACAGCAACTTCACAAATCTCCTCCATCAGTCTATATGTCTGTACGTGTATCCCTCCTACCATTGCTAGGCAAAGATTCGGTAAAATGTATCCCTCCTTTCATTGCTAGGTAAGGACTTAGTAAACATTTTCCTGTGGCAACAAATAAACACAACAGAAGAACTGTTGGATGTGTCTGTGGGTCTGTCTGTGTATCCAACTACGGTTGCTAGGTAACAGCTCAGTAAAGACATTCCTGCGGCAATGAAGAATTGCTGGGGGCATCATTTTCCATTTAGCCTGTGTCTTGTCAAAGGAAAGCATGCAATCAGTTCTTCCCACAACTTCTTGTTTTCTCTTCCCAACTGTGTCTTGACTGGCACTGATACCCACCCAATGTCCTCCACAATGGGGGCAACAGGCTATTTCCTCTGGGATACAGCAACCTGGAAGTGATGCTGACCACTCACCTCCAACTAGTGCTGAGGTTAAGAATGTGTGGAGCTATACTGCCATTCCCTGCAAGTCTTCATGGCATATGCTTAATTAAGCACATGGACAACTTAAACTTTATGTCACATACAGCATCAACAATCTAATCAGGTACATCACCTGCTGCCAGCACTGCAAACAGTTTAATTCTCTTAACTTTACCGAAGGATTTCTCCAGGCCAGCAAAAGCCATAGGAATTTTTGAAATGAAATTATCCGTTTCCTTCTGTCAGAATGTTGAGAGAAAAATCTATCACTATGTAAGCATCCTCTTCTGAATCCATTTCCTCATCATCACAAATCTTCTACAACTCATTATGCAATGAAAAAAAAAACATGTTTTTCACAAAAGTTACAACTTTCTGCTGTGCTGGACACTGACTAGTCCCAGCAGCAGCAGTGACTGCAGTGGACATGTATGACACCATGCAGTGTTCGCAGTAATGAAATGCCATTGTAGCATTGACTATGTCCATCACTGCAACTTGTGTGTGCAGCAGTCACACAATTTTACTGCATTTTGGAAAAAGTACATGAAAAGACAAGTTTTGAGCTACATTCAAATTAGTCTTACCAAAACTGATTATTCACAGATTTAAATTTTGTTATGTGGCAATGTCTAACTTATTACAGAATTAAATGTATCAACCAATATTCTTTACCTCCCACATTAAGCACAAAATTCTGCATGCAACACACATGAATCTTTGCAACTTTTTCAACTGCAACTATAATCAAATTTCAAATCTCTCACATGAGATGACATATTATCCTTAAATATTTATCCCTATACATTTTCATTGAAACATTAATGCACAATAAAAGAATTTCTGAGTTGGTGCCTGCTTGGATTTTCATGCTGCCCAGAGAACTTCTGTAAATTTCACTCTACAATTCAGTTGTCATATGAGAGGTGAGTGCTTGAACTCTCTTTGCATTACAACTTTTACATAACACATGATCATCCAAGGGATAGCATCCACGACCCTCTGCTTCTGACGATAATACTAGACCACAATCCTGTAAGAAAGAATGACTGGTTAAAAGTATGAAGTCAACTCATCTCTGCTGGTTATTCATAGCTGTCAATATATTAAATGTGAATCAACTAATGAAATAAAATATCTGTCTTGTAGTACAACCTGAAGATTCAATATTGTTAATACCAAAGTCCATCATCATTAAACACAATTCTGAGCTAGTTTCATCCACCTCCCATCCTTAAAACCTACTGCCATCAGATTTATATTGTTGGTCTCCCATCTCCTTCTTGGTCTTCCTAAGCAATCATCCTATCAAAATGCTGCAGCTACAATAGTTATAACACCATGCTGGAGTCACTAGAGGATAAACGTGAGGGGAATCACACATAATGGTGAAGCTGTTATTAAAGCAGAAAAGGTTTAATGTCATACATTCTAATGCCCACACCTCATACAGAAGAAAATATTGTCATTTCCACAGATAGTAAACAAATGTTGGAAGGTACTGACCGCATAGACAAGATTTCTCAAAAACACCTCACAATTCTCAGTGAATGTCAGACCAAATGTATTACATGCTTGTAAGAACAGGAGTTAACATAACAAGAAGCAAGAAAAGTGAAACATATGGGAAGGAAAGATTCTAAGGAGAAATCCTGGTATAAACAGAGTGGAAGATGAGAACTGGTAAAGAATAATGTCACATGTTAGAGTTGACTATAGCCAGGGTTTGGTCTGGTAATTGGTTTTATTGCACTTATAGCTTGTAACTACAAGTAATTATAGTATTCTCCCTAATTCATACACCCTTCTTCTCACTACAGCACACACTAAGTCTTCTCAATTTGTTTTCACTAGCCATTTCCTGGTAACGGATGTCCTTTGCTTACGTCCTTACCGGCTGGTGAATCTCACAACTCATTCATTGCTGCAACTGTCAACTAACTGTCATGGTCATAATATCTCAGTACAGACCGTGTAGAAAACACTGTCCTTCATTGTTGTAGTTCAGTTGTTTCTGTTGGAACCTGTCTGTGAAGCCGTTACTCATCAACAGCTCTTGTATATTTGCTTATCTCATGGTCGCTGCCCAGCAATGAGTCTACATGCTACATTGCTCCCTCCTTAAGGCTATTTGTACCAAACAGCCTGTAGGCGTAATGCCATTTCTTTTTCTGTAATCAGTTTCATTCTCCTCCCCATGGGTCAGATCTCACACTGATTATTCTCTAACTGCTCCCTCTTGAAGGTTGCTTTTCCCAAGTGGCTCCCCCATAAGGTGCAAGTCAGTCTAGGTGTATCACCATTGTCCTTTTCCAATTGGTGCAGACAGAAGTCCCAAAAGTGGTCAATGCTCCTATATCCCTGGCTCTTACTATGTGTGCAGTTTCTTC
>NW_019745150.1:367-817 GCF_002891405.2 Cryptotermes secundus | reverse complement strand
GGACAATGGAGTTAGTGTGGAGTTAGTCAGTGAGTCAGTCAGGTCAGTTGGTGAGTGAGTGAATTAGAGTACTGCTACCGTTCAGTCGTTGTGACCTGTTGCTATGTGAAGCTGGTAGCTGATGCCGCGGACCGATTGGGAACACAGAGGACTGGGAACATCCACCGTTTGTATAACAACACAGCGTGCCTCGAACATCAACAGGTCGACACTGAAGGATCCTATTCTCCAAACAACAGAACCACGAAGTGGCAGACACTTGGCTTCCTTAAAAGAGATTAAATAAAAAGGACACAAACCAATTTTGTTTAAAAACGTTAAGAAAATCTTCTTAAACATATTAATTGTAATTTATAAATATTTGAACGTATTATTATTATTATTTGCTAAAAACATTAGATTTTGTACTCATTGTATTATAACATTTTATGCTTATAATAATATTCACAA
>NW_019745150.1:0-330 GCF_002891405.2 Cryptotermes secundus | reverse complement strand
CTAGCACTAGCCACTCAGTTCGGCAACGAGATTAAACCCATCTAAATGAAGCTAGCAGTTGGAAGCAGTAGGTTTGTTCGAAACGTTGGTTCCTATCTAGGAAATGACACAGCGTCACATTCCAGAAAACCGTAATCTCAAGCTGATATATGACGAGTACCATCTTCTGGAATTTAGGGCTGTGTAGTTGGGTTTAAGCCTATCGACGTTTCGGAGGAACGTGCTGCTTCAGTTCTTGAAGTTGATGAGTAAGCGAAACAGTGGATCTTTACGAAATCTGATCGGACTCAGTATCACTGAACATTATTGACAAGTGTGCATCTGGAGCGA
>NW_019745149.1:348-421 GCF_002891405.2 Cryptotermes secundus | reverse complement strand
TTATGAACCTCCGTATTTCTTGTAAACAAATGTATGTTATTTATACTGTGTTGCATTAAGGAATGTATGTATT
>NW_019745149.1:0-212 GCF_002891405.2 Cryptotermes secundus | reverse complement strand
TAATTCCATATGTCATCACAGAATGTATATAAGCAAAATAAATCATTCTTAAGCTACTTAATGATATCATAGGCTTAACTGATCTCATGAGAAAGCAAGACGAACTCAATTTAGTAACCAGGTAATCAATATGATACTTCCAACACAGCCTATTATCCATATTTAGACCTAAAAATTTAATACACTCTAAGTTAGTCGGTAAATTTTGATCA
>NW_019745148.1:319-1150 GCF_002891405.2 Cryptotermes secundus | reverse complement strand
GCTCTCTTGCTAGCTTCGCGTTGCTTGCATGCTTGCTTATTTTGCGTTTCTTGCTTGTTAGCTTTGCGATGCTAACGTGCTACATTTGCTTTGCTAACTTGATAGCTTTGCGTTGCTAGCTTGCTAGCTTAGTGTAGCTAGGTGGTTATCTTTGCGTTCCTAGCTTGCTAGCTCGGCGATGCAAGCTTGCAAGCTTTGCGTTGCTAGCTTGCAAGATGGCTAGTTTTGTGTTGCTAGCTTGCTAGCTTTGCGTTGCTATCTTACTAGCTTTGCGTTCCTAGCGTCCTAGCTTTGATTTGCTATCTTGCTAGCGTTGCGTTGAAGGCCAGCTAGCTTTTTCTTTGCTACTTTGCTAGATTAGCGTTGCTAATTTGCTAGCTTTGCTTTGCTAGCTTTCTAGATTTGCGTTGCTAGCTTTGCGTTTGCTGTCTGTCTAGCTTTGCGTTGCTAGCTTGAGAGCTTCCTGTTGATAGGTTGCTAGCTTTGCGTTGCTAGTTAGCTAGCTTCCTAGATTTGTGTTGCTAGCTTGCTAGCTTTACATTGTTAGCATGCTAGCACTGCGTGCTAGCTTGCTAGAATTGCGTTGCTAGCTTACTAGCTTTGCTTTGCTAGATTGCTAGCTTTGCGTTGCTAAATTGCTAGCTTGCTAGCTTTGCGTTCCAAGCTTGTTACTTTGCGTTGCTAGCTTCCTAGATTTGCGTCGCTAGCTTGCTAGTTTTGCGTTGCTATCTTGGTATATATGCTATGCTAGCTCGCTTGCTTTGCGTTGTTAGCTTGCTAGCTTTGCGCTGCTAGCTTGCTAGCTTTGCGTCGCTAGCTTACTAGATTTGC
>NW_019745148.1:0-142 GCF_002891405.2 Cryptotermes secundus | reverse complement strand
CTTTGCGTTCCAAGCTTGCTAGGTTTGCTTGGCTAGCTTCCTAGCTTTGCATTTTTATCTTGCTATCTTTGCGTTGCTAATTTACTAGCTTGCTAGGTTTGCGTTGCAAGCTTGTTAGCTTTGCGTAGCTATCTTTCTAGAT
>NW_019745147.1:0-421 GCF_002891405.2 Cryptotermes secundus | reverse complement strand
TGCTTGCTTTCCGTTTCTTGCTTGCTAGCTTTGCTTTGTTAGCTTTGCTAAATTTTCGTGGCTAGCTTGCTAGATTTGCGTTTCTAGCTAGGTAGCCTTGCTTTCCTAGCTTGCTAGCTATTCGTTGCCCCCTTGATAGGTTTGCGTTGCTACATTGCTAGCTTGGCGTCGCTAGCTTGCTAGCTATGCGTTGCTATCTAGCTAGATTTGCGTTGCTAGCTTTCTAGATTGCTAGATATGCGTTGCTAGCTTGATAGCTTTTCGTTGCTATCTTGAAAGCTTTCCGTTGCTAGGTTGCCAGCTATGCGTTGCTAGCTTGCAAGCTTGGAGTTCCTATCTTGGTAATTTTGCGTTGTTAGCTTGCTATCTTTGCGTTACTAGCTTGCTAGTTTTGAGTTGTTATCTTGGTAGCTTTGCGTTG
>NW_019745146.1:12634-12916 GCF_002891405.2 Cryptotermes secundus | reverse complement strand
TAGCCATGATGAAACGACCCAGGAAGCTTAGGTCTACAAAGAATTAACAGGGAATGCTTGAGTCATCAGAATGTTAACCCGGCAGTGTAATATCGCTGACATTGAGTAGATGCGCTGCCACTTTTGTAAAGCTCTGTCTCTGCTTTCTCCTGTTCGACGCCGCTTGGGTCCGTTGCTACAACATTTAAAGGCAATACAGTATCTACAGTATTAGCGTATTCACAGTATGACCGGTGAGAGCAAACTTCCTGTGGCTGAGCAGAACCGAACCCGATATGAGAT
>NW_019745146.1:4450-12457 GCF_002891405.2 Cryptotermes secundus | reverse complement strand
GACAATGGTCCTGGGGGGAAACCGTTGTTACTTGCAGGATTGATCAGAAAAGAGTAAAGGACACTTCTTTGGTGGATACCAGTGTAGTCCGATCAAACCGAGACCCATCTTCAAGGGGGAAGCCGATAACCCTAAGTTGCCTAGACGAGAGCTGGCTGACCACAGGCCTCTACAGTGACGAGCAGAAACATGGTGTCCTCGCATTTTCCAACATTTTGTAAGTAGAGATCTGTCTCGGTCACAGCCAGGCTTGGTAACTTAAATAAGTAAAAGAGGTACTTACAACCCTATCAAATTGTGTTAGATCACATATGTCATTCTTTCACTAATGTAAATAAATGTAATTGTGTGTTGTTTGGTTAGAACCGAAAAAGTATTTTATTGATTCGGGAAGCAGCTTCTATAGAGATGACTCCTCGAGCAGGTACCCTATTCCGCACCCCTCCTGGCATCATAACAAGATCACACGTGAAAAGCATAGACACTGTTATTTTCTGTTTCAAGCACGCTTCAAGGAAATGCTTAATTGTGCATTGCATGCAACTGTGTAGCGCGACCTGCATGCGAAACTTGTTATTTGGAGAGAGAGAGAGAGGGAGGGTGGAAGAGAGATTAGAAAGAACATTACTTCGTTTTTGGCTGGGTTATTTAACAAATGCTGTCACCATGTACTTAACGGCCATGGGGATTCGTTGCGCTGACCACGCGACACTCTCTATCCGCAAAAGTTGGCACTGAACTTCGCTGACAAGCGGCGGTTGCTAGGTCGGTATAGTTTGTTTGCGGAATAAAATCACGGAATCACCATGTAGACCATATAGGTTCGCATGGTTGGAAGTGTGATGAATTGGTAAGAATCGAGCTTATCACAGTGGAAGTATCCCAGTATATTCCTGGAAAGGGGACTCTTGCCATTATGAACAATATGTTTTCTAAAGTTACTTTGGTTAAGGGCCTTAGCATATATAGCTCAGGCGGTTAGTAGCTGACTTCCCACCGGGGCGGCCCCGGTTCAAGTCCAGGTAATGTCATGTGGGATTTGTGGTTGACAAATTGTCAGTGGGATAGGATTTCTCCGAGTACTTCGGTTTCCCCTGCCAATTCTCATTCCGCCAAATGCTCCACACTCATCTGTCTTCCGGGGCTGGTACAATAGACCAAACGGTGACCGACGTACGAAGTGTACTCAGTCTCACCCTAGCACAAGAAACTAAAAAAAAAAAAGCTACTTTGGTTGCTGTTGTGTGCCATGATTAAACATTCCGATAGTGATGCTACCACGCTTTCCACCTCAGAAGTCTGCTTTCGCCTCACACCACTTCACAACCCGAAAGACAGTAACCCGTATATCCACAGCCTTCAGAAGAATTCTATCTCCGGAGTAAGACCTGAAAGTGGCGAAGGCGAAGGTTAACACGAAACGTTCTTACATTTCTACCAGACTATACGGCGTACATCAGAAAGGACAGTATTGTTCATAGTCTCCGCAGAAGAGCCTGAAATCCAACTTCTGGATCGAATCTGAAAATTGAGGCAACAGTTTGTTCCGAAACGGTGGTAACTTGCTACCAGACTGCGTAGCGTCACATCCTTCAGGTATCTGTGAAGTCTGTGAAGCTGTTTGCTTTATCTGGTGAGAGATGGCGGTGCAGCTTCTGTTCACTGCTCCGTTTAAATGCGCTCTGTTATAGGAAGGGCGAGTGTATGACAGTGCTTAACCGAACTTTCGGTTCTGTGTAACTTGTACGTGAGTCGAAAGTTACAATGTTGGTGCTGCCCTAATCATCTTACCTTACTTCAATTCGTCAACAGGTTCGTGTAAAACATCGAAGTGCTTATCGTCTTGGAGAGACGTAACTGGAAATCAACTTAACAGAATAAATACGAAGAAATCTCCATACACTGCTGGAAAATGTGGTGTCCGCATAACTTGCGGCGTCAAGTTGTCTAGTTACGTTTTATTATTGAAGGTCGTGAGAATAATTGAGGAGTTACATGAATGGAAAAGTAGCGGCTCCGGTCTAGAGAACCGAAATTAACGACCGTGAGGATTCGTTGTGCTGACCACGCGACAGCTTCTATCCGCTAAATTTGGCAGTAACTTTGCCGACACGCGGCGCTCGCTCGGTCGGTATAGTTCGCTTGCGGGCTAAAGCCACGGAGTTTTTGTTTTGTTGTGATAATTAGGTAAGATTACCCTGCCCATCTCATCCTAATTGATATGATCATTCTCATTACACTTGGAGAAGAGTATAAGTTATGAAGTTCCTCATTATACAGTTTACTTTTCCAACCTCCCCTTACTTTATCTCTCTTCAGTCCAAATATTCTCCTCAACACCCTGTCCTCAAACACCTTCAGTCTATGTCCCTCCCCTAATGTCAGAGACCAAGATTTACACCCATACACAACCACTGGCAAAATTATAGTTTTGTATATTCTATTTTTTATGTTTTGGGACAGCAGACGGGAAGACAAAAGGTTCTGGGCTGAATGGTAGCAAGCATTGCCCAAGTTCAATCTCCACTTAATATCCTCCTGAATCAGATTTTGACTTATTATCGTCGTTCCCAAATATCTGAACTGTGCCACCTTTTCAAAACATCTGTTTCCTATCTTTACGTCATGATTTTCCATGATGGGCACGAACCGTGACAAGGGTTTGCTCCCCAAGCTGGGTAACAATGACTTTGCGCCTGCAAACGAAAGGGGGCACGCGGTAGCGTAATTGGTCGAGATATTATGCTATAAGCTGGAAGGTCGCGGGTTCTGTTCGATTCCGGATGATGTTATTGTATTTCTTTCAATTGATCTAATATTTCCAGCAGCGCTATGGCCCTGGGGTAGACATAACCTCTGTCGTGTAACAAAACCGCGAGGTGTGTATTCTTGCCACGTCACTATATTACACTTCCACGTAACTACAATTCAACGTAGTTATAACTCAGAAGGTTCAACAAAGAATTTCACAATCTGTCCTTTTCTTGTTAACTACTCTCACTAGAATGTCGAACTGTTGAACTGTAACTGCAACTGTAACGTCTCTGTAACTCTCCGTGCTGGCTAACTACTCGCTTCTGTCGAACTGTGTTTGTAACCGTAAACTTCCAAGTCAAAGTCACATTGCAACTGACGGTCAGTCAGTCTCTCTGTCTTGGTGTCGAGCCCCGGCTGGGTCTCATGACCATAATCTTTTCCCCCTTAATATGAAAGTTACTGTCCTGTCCATTTGGGGTGCCTCCTCTGACGAGAGGACGGGTCTGTCATTTGCCACTCATAGTTCGTATTAATAAGTCCATTGTCAGTATTTACATATAATTACAAATTTAATCGTAATTCCAATTTCTATGTACAATATATACAAGGCCTCTGTCAATCCAGGCTTTGTACAGCAGATTATGCCCTATTTCTACCTGTATTCGCTACCACGGCAGTCTAGTCACTTGACGGTCGTCTGCCTGACCGCCGCCAAGTTTAAGTCTCTTATACGTTCTGTGTCGGTCTTCACCTTGACCAATAATGCGAACATTCTCATTTTCATGATTTTGTATAACTTCTGCTTGTTACCTGCATAATTTTGTTATATAGTCATGTACGTACGGGATGTTTAATGCCATGTGTAAATCGCGGACAGGTGTGCGCCTTGGAAAATTGCCAGTGGTGCGGAGAACCTTGTTTTGCAGGCGCTGCAATTTCACTTGATGAGTGTCCGCCGCGAAATCACAGGCGGGACTAACATAAGTCATTACGGATCTAATAAGAGCTTTGTGGATGGTCAGTTTAATGTTAGCGTTCAATCGCTCACTTTTGAATAGGGAATATACTCTAATCAATGTTCTGAAGGCCCAGGCTTCGATCATTTCTATGTGTAATCTCAATGTAACTCTCTTATCGAAGATTGCACCTCGGTGACTAGACTGCGGTGGTAGCGAATACTGGTAGAAACAGGGCAAAATCTGCTGTACAGAGCCTGGATTGACAGAGGCCTTGTATATATTTTACATAGAAATAGGAATTAAGATTAAATATGTAAATATATGTAAACACTGACAATGGACTTACTAACACTTACTATGACTGACAAATGACAAACCTGACCTCTTGTTAGAGAGGGCGCCCAAAATGAACAGGGCAGTACCTTTCATATAATAAAATAGAAAAAAAAATCTGGTCATGAGCCCCAGCCGGGGCTGGACACCAAAACAGACAGACAGACAGACTTGGACTTACACCCCAACATGCTGCAACTGCCAGTTGGCTGAGGGAGACAAGCCACATCCCGCCAACTATTGGGGTTGCAGACACGCCAGGGAAGAGCTGCAAAAAAGGAAGGCGAAAAGAACACCGAAAACTGCCACGGAGGTGTTCTCATCGAACTTCACCCCAGGCGTGTCCTTCATGGCGGCACTAAGAGGCAACGCAGAACAACAGCGACCCCAGGCAAACCCCGCCCCAATGATCTGCCCTACAGTAACAAAACAACAAAATGTACCGGCCCCTGCACTGCAGAAGGAAACAGGTCAGTCAGTTCGGGCTCCTCATGCAAAGAGTCAACCCCTCGGCAATATGTTGAGAGTTGTGACTGCAGTACAGCAGATCATGACGATCATGACAGAGTTCAATGGTGCAGTGGCAATATTGTAACCAATGAGGTTTACCCGAGGTGCGATTATTGCTAGTTGAAAACTTATGTTGGGTGTCAGAGTCAGAGTCATAGTTAGGTGTCTTAAACTCGGGTCCTTCACTCGGAAAATCCAGTTTAATCCCTTATGGTCAGTCAAAACTTGAAGCCTTCAACTAATTAAGTATGGTCTGAAGTTCTTGCATGCCCATACTATTGCAAGCAATTCTTTTTCAACAGTGCTGTAATTAAGTTCAGCGTTATTAAATGTTCTACTAGCGTAAGCGACAGGCAAGTCTTGGCCTACCTTGCCTTGACTTGACACGTCCTTCCCAATATGGATCTAATTTAGTTCTGTTCTCTTTTTGTAGCCATACAAGATCTTTAATTTGAAAACAATGACCTTTTTTCTTATCTTTTTCATTCTGTTTTGTCTTAAAATTGACCAATTTTGACCTAGCTAATTCACAAGTTTCTTGGATTTGTCTCTTTATAACATGTACTGTATCATCATAGTTATATAACGATTGTACCTCCTTCTGTAAAATTCCAGGTATATTACACTTTCTTCCAAAAAGAACCTCATAGGGTGTATAGCCTGTAATCGTGTGTGGAGTCGTATTATATGAGAAACAAGCAAATGGAAGTAACTGGTCCCATTCTTGTTTAGAATTCACATAGCATCTCAATTTTGGGCACGCTCTAGTACACCATTACTTTCAGGATGGTAAGCAGTAGTTTGCACCCTTTCAATCTTCAAGAGTGTACATAATCTCTTATAAACATCAGAACAAAAATCTGTACCCTGATCTGTCAAGATAATTGAAGGTATACCATATACTAAAATAATGAATTTTACTAGCTTCTCAGCGATTTGGCTTTGAAGAGGAACAGCTATCAAATACTTACTTAGGTTGTCTTGACAACTCAGTATGTATTTGTTTTTCTCACTTGTTACTTCTAGTGGACCTACAATGTCTAAGGCTAACTTGTTCCACGGGAATTCCTGCGTATCCGTTACTTGTAAAGGTTCTGTCGTTATCTCTCCTACCTTCATTTGCCGACAAGTTACACATTTCTTTATATAATTTCTAATGTCTTGTTCCATACCTTCCCATTCAAGGTATAATTTAATTCTTTCAAGGGTCCTTGACACACCTTGTTGACCACCCACTGGATAATCATGCATTTCGGATATTCTCTTTTGTTTTCTTTCTTCACTTATTTCAGGTTCTCATACGTCACATAAATTCACTTCTGGATAATGAGTGAGGCTATCCCCATTTACATTCTGTTTTCCTGGTTTGTAAACAATTTCATATTCGTATTCTTCTAAAAGCATACACCATCTCAAGAGCCTCGAACTCGGGTCCTTCACTCTAAAGATCCAGGTCAGACCCTTATGATCGGTGAGTACTTGAATCTTACAACTGATCACATAAGGTCGGAAATGTTTTACTGCCCATACAATGGATAGTAATTCCTTTTCCACGGTGCTGTAATTTAATTCAGCACCGTTGAAGGTTCGGCTTGCATAGGCCACAGGTAGGTCTTGACCTACCTTGCCCTGACTCAATACTGCACCAATCGCATAACCACTTGCATCAGTTGTAAGAAGAAATGGCTTAGTGAAATCTGGGTATTGGAGTACAGGAGAAGTAGTTAGCTTTTCCTTTAATATTTCAAAACTTGTTTGTTCCTTCACTCACTCCAAGATCATGGGGTATCTTTCTTAAGTAATTCAGTCAATGGTTTAGCAATGGCTGAAAACTTGTCAATAAATTTCCTGTAATACCCTGAAAGGCCTAAAAATGACTTAATGTCTGTTACATTCTTTGGAACAGGAAAATTTATTACACTTGAAATCTTTTTAGGGTCTGGGAGGCTTACTTAAAACTGGAAAACTCTCAATAACTTGATCTACAGGTGTAGTATTCACAAACAAACATGTCACTTTATTATCCACACACTCTGTGTAACATCTGGCTACGAAAAGTCCAGACTGAATTTACTGACTTTCAATATATCTAATTCCCTTTTCTCTAGTTGGGAGTTGAACAATATTCTCGCTAAAGGCAGGTAACTGATCTCCTTCTGAATCATAAAACGGTTGTTATCTAACCAATCTTGTCCTAATATAATATTTAACTTTCAAGGTAGCCTCTCGATAGTATAAAACTTATGATGAACATTATTACTTATATTCACTTCAACATTTCCTTTAATACTCATTATATTCCCAGTAATCCCACTTTATATGTTGCATTTTCACTCACGGTAACCTTGGGGGGCAACGAAGACCTGGCAATGAGAGATACCTGTGCACCGGTGTCTATCAGTGCCACTCCTACTTCTGTTCGGAGTAGCGGGCTTGTCACCAAGATCTCATATGGACCGAGGGACTGTCCATCCTTTTTATCAATTTTCAGAGTCTCGCTGTGACTGCCAACACATGTTATTGACTCTGGGGAACCCTCAACCAGTACTAATTGGGACCATATGAACTCATTTGTCACCGCAAGATTCTTGTTCGTCTTCCGCCGCACCATTCAAGGATCTTGGCAGGGTAATGTCGATGCTAGCATCCTTTAAATTACAAACTAGGTCACCCTCCTTAAAACAGGCATTTCATTATTGCAATTAACCTCTGCTTGCCTCAGAGTAGCAGGAGTCATGTGTGACTGCCTATCACATGGTCCTAAACACAGTTTCCCTGGTAATTATTATGGGTGCCTTTATTTTGGGGATTACAACTTTGCCCAAGATTACTCGTCTTTGGACCCTGTCCCTCACTCTGCATCTTAGAGAGGTATGACCCTTCCTTCCACATCTGTCACATGTCAACTTGTGACAGCAGTTCTGGACCACATGCCCCACTTTATCACATATAAAACATTTTCTATGATCTTTAATTGCAGGCATTACTTCTCTCTTAATTACTCCTTGTTGTGTACCTCCCTGTTCCATCTCATTTTGAACTTTAGATTGTCCAGGAATCGGACCTGACAACCATTTTGATTGGAGCGAAATCTTTGACTTCTCAGTTCGCTTTCCTCCTTACCAGCTGTTTCTGTTAACTGTAAGAGTGTGATGTCATCACTCATCTTACTTTTCAGCAAATATTTAATTCGGTCATCTTTCAAACCATTGACAAATGTTCCCCTAATTGCTTTAAGGGATGAGGTAACTGTCTTCATTTTTTAAGTTTTTGATCCATATAGTGAATTTCAACAAACTGTGATCTATCTGTAAGATACGATCTCATCCATGCATGAGATATTCCTCTCAGTCCATACGGTTCCAACTTTGCAAGCAGCAAATTATGATTAATAACATCAAAAGCCTTTGATAGATCCAGAAATATACCAAAGGCCAGTTGTTTATTA
>NW_019745146.1:0-4394 GCF_002891405.2 Cryptotermes secundus | reverse complement strand
TCTTCTTCAGTAACAGGGGCAAGAAATAATACATTTGGATTTTGTATTGCATCATTTGTAGTGGCATGGTCAATTTTACAATTTTTATTTAAATGTATCAGCTTGTCTATGCTATTTATAAAAAATTCATTAAATTTTTGGGATACATCCTATGGGTTTGTAACTAACTTATGAGTCTGTTTCTAAAGAAATATTTTCTATTTCTGTAAAATTATTTCCTGACGCCTTTTTTATTATTTGCCATAGAGTTTTTGAATTTTTGACTGACCTTTTAATAATTCGGTCATTTTCTCTTTGACGGACAACAGAAATTTCTTTATTATAAATTCTCTGATATTTCTTTATATACTTCAAATTGTGAACTGACAGGGACATCTTTCTTTTTAACAAACGTAAAAGTTGCAGCCTCTGTCTAGACACCTTTATCCCTTGTGTGATCCAACTTGATTTTTTCCCTTTCTTGTTAAAAACTTTTTATGGGGAAGAAGTGCAAAAAATACTCATGAAACTTACTTAAGCAGACACAAGTTCAAAAACCCGGTGGAGGTCATGGAATTTTTAAGGGCGGAAAAATTCAGGGAACAAGTCCTTCGGGAGGGACTTTAAGCCGTGGGTCCCGTGTCGTAGATTTACGACACGTAAGAGAACCTCATGTCTCTAGGAGACCTCTGAGCAAAATTAGGCAACATTTCCCGCCCAAGTAGTTTCCAATTCCTCCGGTAGATGGGGGAAGTATTAGGTACCACTACCAGAGGAGGGGGGACCTCTCTGACAGAAAGGGACTAACTATTAGATACCACTGCCAGAGGAGGTTGGAACCTTGCTGGCAGAAAGGGGCTGATAGTAAGCACCAGTACCGGTAGGGTATGGAGACAGTAGAAATTAAAGGGGGACGCACAATGGACCACTAACCGGTCTAAGTGCATGGGGAAACCCACCCCCTCAATACAGAATACGGAATAGGTAGACACAATAGGCACTATTTACATCAGATTGAAGATAGACCTCATCCCATAATTCGATTTTTAGTTGATCCTTAAGATTTGCAACATTTCTTCTTGAAAAAATCCTTTTTACTACATATTTTGAACAGGTAGAAGGGCTGTGAACAAGTATACTCATAGCCAATGCAAAATGATCAGAGAAACCCATTTCTATAACCCTTGTAGTTGAATGGTAAAAATTTTTATTTCTGATCATAACATCCAGCAGGGAACAAGTAGAACAACTAGAAGGAGGAGGCCCCCAGTAAAGTTAAGTAAAGATTTTTTATAGATCAATATAGTGCTAGTACCCTCAAACATATTAATAAAATAAGTACCAATATTAAAATATTTCATCAAAATGTACAAAGTTTAAACAACAAAAAGCTAAGTTTAGAAGTCCTACTAACTGATAAAGCATTAAATTTGGATGTCTTATGCATTACAGAACATTGGTTGAGAGAAGATCAAATTGATTATTATAATTTTAAAAACTATTCCCTTGTTTCAAAATTTTGTAGGAAAAACAAACGGCATGGAGGTTCGTGTATTTATATTAAATCAAATCTAGAAGCAAAGCCCTATAATCTGTTTGAAAGCATGATCCAAGAAGAACACTTCGAGGCCAGTATGGTTGAACTTACCAAGTTTAATACAATTATTATTTGTATCTACAGAACTCCTAATAGTAATATTAACACATTTATTGAAATCCTGGATACTATAATAAATAATATAATAAGCAAAAGGAAGAGCATTATTATTGTAGGTGATTTCAACATAGATTTCTTGGGTAGCAATGTAAATCCTCAATTACAGACAATGTTAAATTCATACGGTCTACAAGCAATAGTTGATGTCCCAACAAGAATAGGACTTAGAAGTCAAACAGCGATAGATCAAATAATATTAAATAAATACTTATGGGATTACAACTTTAAGGTAATTGCAACAGGATTCTCTGATCATTTTGCACAAATATTACAAGTACAGATGCAGCATATAAATAAAAAGAGGAAAGCTGCAGTTAAAGAAGAATTCAGGACAGTTAGACTTTGTACTGAAGAGAATGTTCAATACCTAAACTACCTATTGGAGGAGGAGTCTTGGGAACTTGTTTTTAGGCAAACTTCAGTTAATGATGCATATAATGAATTTTTAGGTACTTTCCAGTATTATTATAACATAGCTATGCCTAAAAAGCGGGTAAGAACTAATCAACTAGGAAATAAATGGGTTACCTCAGGTATAAGGGTATCAAGCACCAGGCTCAGGTTTCTTAATAGATTAATGGAAGAAAGAAACATATCAGAAGAGTTTAAAAAATATTATTATCGGTATAAGAAAATTTACAACAGAGTAATTAGCGAGGCCAAGAAATTATCTAATAACATACGGATAAATACAGCAGGAAACAAATCTAAAGCTATGTGGGACCTAATTAAACAGGAGTTAGGCAAACATAAAAAAGAAACTAGGAATATTGAAATAAATGTAAATGGGACAAATACACAGGATCCAAAAGTCATAGCTAATGTCTTTAATGACTATTATACCAGCATTGCTCACGATATCTTGAATAGAAATCCACTACAAAAAAATATTGAAGTCAGTGTCAATGCAAAAAAATATAACAGTGGTAGTATGTATTTAAATCCAACTATAGAAGCAGAAGTGGCAGGCATAATAAACAAAAACAAATAATCAACTGGTGTAGATGAAATCTCAGATTATATTATTAAGAAATGTTATCCTAAGATAACACATACTTTGACATACATAATAAGCTTGTCATTCTCAACTGGATATTTTCCAGACCAGTTAAAAATTGCAAAAGTGAAACCATTGTACAAAAAAGGACTTGATACAGAAGTTGGGAATTATAGACCAATTTCGCTGATCTCTGTTTTCTCAAAAATAATTGAAAAAATCATGCAGACAAGACTCTTATCATTTCTAAAAAACCATAGTATAATTAGTGATAAACAGCATGGCTTCTGTAAAGGGAAATCAACGAATACTGCAATTGCAGAGTTTCTTAAAAGGGTTTATAAATCTGTGGACGAGAGGGAAATAAGTATAGGGTTATTCTTGGATATGTCAAAAGCATGTGACTTAGTAGATCATGACATCTTGCTTGGAAAAATGGCAGAAATAGGAATACGAGGGGTTGCACAAAATTGGTTTCAATCATATTTAGAAAACAGGGAACAAACAGTGGAAATTACCTATAGGCATAAAGAACCTAATGAAATTACTAATTGTGTATCGCAAAAGAAACCAATAAGATATGGTGTTCCACAGGGTTCTGTTCTTGGACCAATGTTATTTTTTATATATATTAATGACCTAGAATCTAGCATAGAGCATGGAAAGCCAACACTTTTTTGCTGATGACACTACTATTTTTATAATGGGAAATAGTATAGACAGTGTCCAGAGTAAAGTAGAGGAAACAGTAAATAAACTTTCTGAATGGTTTGAAAGGAATAGATTAATCATTAATAAAGAGAAAACAATAACAATATCCTTTCACCAGCCTCAAAATCTACATTTTCAATGCCCTCCAATAAAGTTTCATGATACATCCGTTAAATATTCAGAACATTCAAAATTTCTGGGAGTTTGGATAGATAAGAGTTTAAGGTGGTCTATGCATACCCAGGAACTGGCAAAAAAGTTATGTAAAATATGCTCTGGTCTAGGAGTAGTAAAAAGAGTATCAGGGCTGAAGTCTGTTCGTACTCTACTCGTATATTATGCCTACTTTCATTCCTTGTTATCATATAGAATACTATTCTGGGGCAACTCACCAAATGCTAAAGTGATTTTTAAGTTGCAAAAGAGAGCTATTAGAGCTATGATGCAAATTCAGAAAACTACTAGTTGTAAACAGTATTTTAATTATTTAAATATATTGCCCTTACCATGCTTGTATATTTATGAAACTCTGGTATACACAAAATCAAATTTGAATACTCTTGCAACCAATTCGGAAATACATTCATATAATACAAAGGGAAAAGATGACCTACATATTGTTTCATGTAATACCAGTTTATGCAAAGACAATTTTATTAATACTGTACTTCGTATGTTCAATCATTTACCGTATTACATTAAGGAGACACCAGCACTATACAGATTCAAGAATGCTTTGAAAAACTTCCTGTTTGATCATTGCTTTTACAGTGTAGACGAGTGTCTTACTTTTTTAGAAAAGAGTTCTAGTTAGTCTAAATTATATATTCCAAGATTCCAAGAATCAATTAGCCTCATAGTATTGAATAATACAAGTCATGAGAACGCTTACCGCTCAGTTCATTTATTATTTTTACAGTGTAGACGAGTACTTTATTTTTTTTGGAAAAGAGTTCTAGTCAGTCTAAATTATATATTCCAAGAATCAAT
>NW_019745145.1:22885-23627 GCF_002891405.2 Cryptotermes secundus | reverse complement strand
GCGTTACTAGCTTACCAGCTTTGCGTTGCTAGCTTGCAAGGTTTGTGTTGTTAGCGTGCTAGTTTTGCGTTTTTTCTATCTTGCTATCTTTGCGTTGCTAGCTTGCTAGCATTGCGTTGCTAGCTTAATAATTTGCTTTGATATCTTGCTAGATTTGCGTTACTTGCTTGCTTGCTTTCATTGCTTTTATTGATTGCTAGTTTTGCGTTGCTAGCTTGCGAATTTGCGTTGCTAGGTTGCCAGCTTTGCGATTCTAGCTTGCTAGATTTGTTTTTCTAGCTTGCTGCCTTTTCGTTGCTACCTTACTAGCTTTCCGTTGCTAGCTTGCTAGCTTTGAGTTGCTAGCTTTGTGTTGCTAGCTTGCTAGCTTTTCGTTCCATGTTTGCTTGCTTGCTTTTCGTTTCTTGCGTCCTAGTTTTCGTTGCTTACTTGCTTGTTTGGCCTTGCTAGCTTGCCAGCTTTGCGTTGCTAGCTTGTTAATTTTGTGTTGTTAGCATGCTAGATTGCTAGATTTGCGTTTTTAACTTGCTAGCAATCGTTGCTATCTTGCTGGCTTTTCTTTGCTAAGTTGCTAGCTTTATGTTGCTAGTTTGCTAGCTTTGCTTTGTTAGCTTGCTAGCTTTGTGTGGCTAGCTTACTAGTTTTGCGTTGCTGGTTTGGTAGCTTTGCGTTGCTAGCTTGCTAGCTTTGTGGTCCTAGCTTGCTTGTTTTGCTTTGCTAGCTTGGTAGCTTTGCGTTGTTA
>NW_019745145.1:10097-22009 GCF_002891405.2 Cryptotermes secundus | reverse complement strand
TTGCTACCTTGCAGCTTTGCGTTGCCAGCTTGCCAGCTTTGCGTTGCTAGCTTGCTAGATTTTCGTGGCTAGCTTGCTAATTTTGGGTTGCTACCTTTCCGAGTTTTCTGTTTCTAGCTTGCTAGTTTTATGTTTCTAGCTTGCTATCTTTGCGTTTTTAACTTGCTAGCTTTGCGTTGCTTGTTTTCTTGCTTGCTTTGCTTTTATTGCTTGCTATCTTTCGTTGCTAGCTTGCTAATATTGCGTTGCTAGATTGCTGCCTTTGCGTTGCTTGCTTTCTTGCATATTTTGCGTTTCTTGCTTGCTAGTTTTCGTTGCTAGATTGCTATATATGCGTTCCTAGCTTGCTAGATTTGCGTTGCGAGATTGCTAGCTTTGAATTGCTACCTTGATAACTTTGCCTTTCTAAGCTTTCCGTTGCTAGCTTGAAGTTTCCTAGATTGCTAGATTTGGGTTGCTAGCTTTGTAGCTTTGCCTTGCTAGCTTTCTAACTTTCCATTTCTAGCTTGCTGGATATGCGTTGCTAGATTGCCTGCTTTGCATTGCTAGCTTGCCTGCTTTGCTTTGCTAGCTTGCCTGCTTTGCATTGCTAGTTTGCCAGGTTCGCTTATGAAACTTGACAGCTTTGCGTTGCTAGCTTGCTAGCTTTCCGTTGCTAGCTTGCTAGCTTCCCGTTGCTTGCTTGCTAGCTTTCCGTTGCTAGCTTTCTAGCTTGCTAGATATGCGTTGTTAACGTACTAGCTTGGCGTTGATAGCTTGCAGCTTTGCGTTGCTAGCTTGCCAGGTTTGCGTCGCTAGCTTGCTAGATTTTCGTGGCAAGCCTGCTAATTTTGCGTTGCTAACTTTCCGAGTTTTCTGTTTCTAGCTTGCTAGTATTGCGTTGCTACCTTGCTAGCTTTGCGTCGCTAACTTGCTAGCTTGGCTTTGCTAGCTTCCTAGCTTTGCGTTTCCAGCTTGATAATTTTTTTATTTGCGTTGCTAACTTGCGAGTTTTGCTTTGAAATTTGTTAGCTTTGCGTTGTTAGTTTGCTAGCTTTGCGATGATAGCTTGCTAGCTTTCCGTTTCTAGCTTGGTAAGTTTGCGTTGCTAGCTTGGTATCTTCGCGTTTCTAGCTTGCTAATTTTGCGTTGCTAGCTGGCTTGCTTTGCGTTGCTAGCTTGATAGATTTTCGTTGGTAGCTTGGTAGTTTGCGTTGTTTGCTTGCTCGATTGATTTGCCTTTTTTTTGATATTTTCCGTTGATAGCTTGCTAGCTTTGGTTGCTTGCTTGCTATCTTTGAGTAGCTTGCTTGCTAGATTTGAGTTGCCAGCTTGCTAGATTTCCATTGCTCTCTTGCTGGATATGCGTTGCTAGCTTTCCAACTGTGCGTTGCTTGCTTGCCAGATTCGTTGCTAGCTTGCCAGCTTTGCGATGCTAGCTTGCTAGATTTGCATGGATAGCTTGCTAGCTTTGCGTTTCTACCTTGCTAGCTTTCAGTTGCTAGCTTGCTAACTTTGCGTTTCTAGCTTTCTAGCTTTACGATTCTAGGTTGCTAGCTTTAAGTAACTTGAATGCTTTATTTGCTTTTCTTGGTTGCTAGCTTTGCGTTGCAAGTTTGCTAGCTTTGCGTTGCTAGCTTACTAGCTTTTCTATGCTAGTTTTGTAGCCTTGCGTTGCTAGTTTGCTAGCTTTGCGTTGCCAGCTTGCTAAGTTTGTTTTGCTACCTTACAAGCTTGGCTTTGCTTGCTTGCCAGCAATTCGTTGCTAGCTAGCTAGCCTTGCTTTGCTAGAATGCTAGTTTGCTAGATATGAGTAGCTAGCTTGAGAGCTTTGCGTTGCTATCTTGCTAGTTTTGCGTTTCTAACTTGCTAGCTTTGCGTTGCTAGTTTGCTAGCTTTGCGTTGCTAGCTTGTTAGCTTTGCGTTGCTAGCATGCTAGCTTTGCTTTGCTAGCTTCCAGCTTTGCGTTGCTAGCTTGATAAATGTGCGTTGCTAGCTTGCCAAGTTTGAGTTGCTAGCTTGCTAGATATTCGTTGCTAGCCTGCTAATTTTGGGTTGCTACCTTTCCGAGTTTTCTGTTTCTACCTTGCTAGTTTTACTTTGCTAGCTTGCTAGCTTTGCGTTGCTTGCTTTCTTGCTTGCTTTGCGTTTATTGCTTGCTATCTTTCGTTGCTAGCTTGCTAATAATGCGTTGCTAGATTGCTGCCTTTGCGTTTCTTGCTTTCTTGCATGTTTTGCGTTCCTTGCTTGCTAGCTGTCGTTGCTAGATTGCTAGATATTCGTTTCTAGCTAGCTAGAATTGGGTTGCGAGCTTGCTAGCCTTGAATTGCTACCTTGCTAACTTGGCGTTTCTATCTTGTTATCTTTGCGTTGCAAATTTCCTTGATTGCAGGCTTTGGGTTGCTAGCTTTGTAGCTTTGCGTTGCTAGCTTTCTAACTTTCCATTTCTAGCTTGCTAGATATGCGTTGCTAGATTGCCTACTTTGCATTGCTAGCTTGCCAGGTTCGCTTTTCTATCTTGACAGCTTTGCGTTGCTAGCTTGCTAGCTTTCCTTTGCTAGCTTGCTAGCTTGCTACATATTTGTTTTTATCGTACTAGCTTGGCGTTGCTAGCTTGCCAGCTTTGCGTTGCTAGCTTGCTAGCTTTTCGTGGCTAGCCTGCTAATTTTTCATTGTACCTTTCCGAGTTTTCTGTTTCTAGTTTGCCAGGTTTACGTTGCTAACTTGCTAGCTTTGCGTTTTTAACTTGCTAGCATTGCGTTGCTTGCTTCCTTGCTTGCTTTGCGTTTATTGCTTGCTATCTTTCGTTGCTAGCTTGCTAGAAGTTTGCGTTGCTAGCTTGCCAGCATTGCGTTGCTAGCTTGCCAGCATTGCGTTGCTAGCTTGCCAGCATTGCGTTGCTAGCTTGCCAGCATTGCGTTGCTAGCTTGCCAGCATTGCGTTGCTAGCTTGCTAGATATGCGTTTTTGCTTGCTAGAATTGCGTTGCAAGCTTGCTAGCTTTGAATTGCTACCTTGCTAACTTGGCGTCTCTATCTTGTTATCTTTGCCTTGTTAGTTTCCTAGATTGCTAGATTTGCGTTGCTATCTAGCTAGCTTTGCGTTGCTATCTTGCTAGCATTTCGTTGCTAGCTTGCTAGCTTTGCGTCAGAAGCTTGGTTGGTTTCGTTGCTAGTTTGGTAGCTTTGCGTTTCTAGATGGATAGCTTTGCGTTGCCAGATTGGTTGCGTTGTTTGCTAGCTTGCTAGATTTGCGTGGTTAGCTTGCTAGCTTTGCGTTGCTATCTTGCTAACTTTCGTTGCTTGCTTGCTAGCTTTGTGTTGATAGCTTGCTAAATTAGCTTCGCTAGCATGTTTACTTTGCGTTATTAGCTTGCAGGCTTTTCGTTGCTAGTTTGCCAACTTTGCGTTGCTAGCTTGCCAGTTGTTCGTTGCTAGCTTGCAAGCTTTGCGTTGGTAGCTTGCTAGCTATGCGTTGCAAAATACCTAGTTTTGCGTTGCTAGCTTGCTAGCTTTACTTTGCTATCCTGCTAGTGTGAGTTGCTAGATTGCCAGTTTTGCTTTCCTAGCTTGCAAATTTTGCGTGGCTAGCTTGCTGACTTTGCGTTAGCTACCTTGCTAGCTTTGCGTTGTTAGCTATTTAGCTTTGCTTTGCTACCTTGGTAGCTTTGCGTTGCTAGCTTTCTAGTTTTCCTTTGCTAGTTTGGTAGCTTTGCGTTGATAGCTTGCTAGCTTGTCGTTGCTAGCTTGCTAGCTTGTCGTTGCTAGCTAGCTAGCTTTGCGTTGCTAGCTTGCTAGCTTTGCTTTTCTGATTTGCCATTTTTGCGTTGCTTGCTTGCTAAATTTCTAAATCTGCTTTGCTAATTTTCTAGGTTTGCGTTTCTATCTTTCTAGCTTTGCGTTGTTACTTTGCTAGATTTTCTTTGCAAGCTTGCTAGCTTTGGTTTGATAACTTCATAGCTTTGCGTTGCTATCTTGTTAGCTTTGCGATGCTAGCTTGCTAACTTTGCGTTTGCTAACTTGCTAGCTATGCGTTGCTAGTTTGCCAGCTTTGCGTTGCTAGCTTGCTAACTTTGAGTTGCTAGCTTGCTAGCTTTGAGTTCCTAGCTTGATAGATTTGCGTTGCTAGTTTTGCAAGCTGTGCGTTGCTTGCTTGTTAGCTTTGCGTTGCTAGCTTTCTAGCTTTCATGGCTAGCTTGCTAGATATGCGTTGCTAGCTTGTTAGAATTGTGTTGTTAGCTTGGCAGCTTTGCGTTGCTAGGTTGCCAGCTTTGCGTTGCTAACTGGCCTGCTTTGCTTTTCTAGATTGCCAGCTTTGCGTTGCTAGCTTGCCAGCTTTAATATTTTAGTTTGCCAGCTTTGCGTTGTTAGCTTGCTAGCTTTCCGTTTCTAGCTTGCTAGTTTGCTAGCTTGGCGTTGCTATCTTGATAGCATTGCGTTGCTAGATTGCTAAATTTGCGTTGCTATCTTGCCAGCTTTGAGTTGCTAGCTTGCAGCTTTGCGTTGCTATCTTGCAATATTGCGTTGCTAGCGTTCTAGCTTTTCGTTGCTAGCTGGCTTTCTTTGCGTTGCTGGCTTGTTTGCATTGCGTTTGTTGCTTGCTAGATTTTTTGCTAGCTTTCTAACTTTGTGTTGCTAAATAGCTAGCTTTGCGTTGCTTGCATTCTTGCTAGTTTTGCGATTCTTGCTTGCTAGCTTTCGTTGCTCGCTTGCTAGCTTTGCGTTGCTAAATTGCTACATTGCTATATTTGCGTTGCTAGCTTGCTAGGTTTGCTTTGCTATCTTACTAGCTTTGCGTTATTAGGTTGCTAGCTTTGCCTTGCTAGCTTGCAAGCTTGGCGTTGCTAACTTCCTAGATTTTCGTTGCTATCTTGCTAGCTATGCGTTGTTATCTTGCTATTTTTCTAGGTTTACCTTGCTAGCTTTGCGTTGCTATCTTGCTACATTTGCGTTGCTAGCTTGCTAGCTTTGCGTTGAGAGCTTGCTAGCTTTGCTTTGCTAGCTTGTTAGGTGTGCGTTGCTATATTGTTAGCTTTGCTTTCTACATTTCTAACTTTGCGTCCTAGCTTGTTATGTTTGCGTTGCTAGCTTGTTATCTTTGAATTCCTACCTTGCTAGCTTTGCGTGGCCAGGTTTGCGTTGCTAGCTTGCCAGCTGTGCGATTCTAGCTTGCCAGCTGTGCGTTGCTACCTTGCCACATTTGCTTTGCTATCTTGCTAGCTTTGCGTTGCTATCTTGCTACATTAGCGTTGCAAGCTTGCTAATATTTTGTTCGTTGTTTGCTTGCTTTTTGTTTCTTGTTTGCTAACATTCTCTGCTGGCTTTCTTACTTTGCGTTTCTAGCTACCTAGCTTTGCGTTGCTAGCTTGCTAGCTTTGCTTTGCTAGCTTGCCCGTTTTGCGTTGATAGCTTGCTAGCTTTGCGTTGGTAGCTGCTAGCTTTGCGTTGCTAGATTGCTAATTTTGCTATGCTAGCTTTCCTTTGTTAGCTTTGCGTTCCTAGCTTTCTAGCTTTGCGATGCTAGCTTGGTAGCATTATATTGCTACCTTGCTAGCTTTTCGTTGTTATCTTGATAGCTTTGCGTTGCTTGTGTAACCGTCCAAAGTTTTAATACTGTAATGGACACTGTGTTCCACGTTAGTCATTTCAATAGAGTGGCTGATTTATTAGGGAGACCCACCCATTAAGAATTTGACATGATTTTCGCATTTAGACAGGAACAACTTATTTTGATACCTGGAACTTGGGTGACCGTTAGAGGGTCGAGGCAATTATGAAAAGGATATGTTTGTTGTCTGCCCTAAACTAAGACATAAGTGCTTTCACATGTAGGGTCCCGGGTTCAATATCTCTGGATCTCTTCATTCTAAAAGTTTGTAATATGATTGTCTTGTACTGATGGTCTGATAAATTGGCAGTTAAAATCAGCCATAAAAGACTATTCTTGTCTGGGAAAGAGGCCGTCGGTTCAAATCCTATACGGTGATGAAGTGACCCTCCCGCAGAATTGAGTTGGAGAGGCACTTGGTGTTCAGAATTCTTCAGAGACAGACGTCATTTACCTGCTCTCTCCAAGTTTATCTAAATTTAACAGTATTTGTTTGGCTCTATTACTCTTTGGCACATTACTCCGCACTTGCCGATAAAGTTATAGTTTTATTCGGAAATAAACAATATTGTAATTAAGCAGAAAATAGAGTATTTATTTGTATCAGTGGACTAGTCTTAAATGTGCAGTCTCCGCGTTGCCCCAGTTATTACCGTGGCACAACCCTGAGAAGAGTCAAAAGTGTTCTACCGAAGTGGGCAAACAAATAAATATAAAGATAGATAGGCAACGGTCACAAGAAGTGACGAACAGCGGTTGTAAGAAGTGACGGCCGTGTGATGTTGTACTTGCATGCTTGCTTTGCGTTTCCTGCTTGCTAGCTTTGCGTTGCTATCTTGCTAGTTTTGCGTTGCTAGCTTTCTAGCTTTGCGATGCTTGCTTGCTAGCTCTGCGTTACTAGCTAGCTATCTTTGCGTTGCTAGCTTGCTAGCTTTGCGTTGTTAGCTTGCTAAATTAGCTTTGCTAACATGCTAACTTTGCGTTATAAGCTAGCAGGCTTTGCGTTGCTAGCTTGCCAGCTGTGCGTTGCGAGCTTGCCAGCTGTTACTTGCTATCTTGCTAGCTTTGCGTTGCTAGCTTGCTAGCTTTCTGTTGTAACATTGCTAGCTTGCTAGTTATGCGTTGCTAGCTTGCTAGATTTGCGTTGCTAGCTTGCTAGCTATGCGTTGCAAGATAGCTAGATTTCCGTTGCTAGCTTGCTAGTTTTAGTTTGCTATCTTGCTGGCTTTGAGTTGCTAGCTTGCCAAATTTGCTTTTCTAGCTTGCTAAATTTGCGTGGCTAGCTTGCTAACTTTGCGTTTGCTACCTTGCCAGCTTTGCGTTACTAGCTATCTACCTTTGGTTGCTACCTGGTTAGCTTTGCGTTGATAATTTCTAGCTTTGCGTTGCTAGGATGGTAGCTTTGCGTAGATAGCTTGCTAGCTTGGCGTTGCTAGCTTGCTAGCATTGCGTTGCTAGCTTGCTAGCTTTGCGTTGCTCACTTGTCTTTTTGCGTTGCTAGCTTGCTAAGTTGCTAAATTTGCGTTGCTAATTGTCTAGGTTTGTGGTTCTATCTTACTAGATTTGCGTTGTTAGTTTGATAGCTTTGCGTTGCAACCTTGCTAGCTTTGGTTTCTTAACTTCCTAGCTTTGCGTTGCTATCTTTCTAGCTTTGCGATGCTTGCTTGCTATCTTTGCCTTTGCTAGCTTGCTAGCTATGCGTTGCTAGATTGCTAGCTTTGCGTTGCTAACTTGTTAGCTTTGCGTTGCTAGCTTTCTATCTTTCCATGGCTAGCTTGCTAGATATGCGTTGCTAGCTTGTTAGATATGCGTTGCTAGCTTGCCAGCTTTGCGTTGCTATCTTGCCAGCTTTGCGTTTCTAGCTTGCCTGTTTTGCGTTTCTAGATTGCCAGCTTTGCTTTGCTAGCTTGTCAGCTTTACTTTATTAGCTTGCTAGCTTTCCTTTGCTAGCTTGTAAGCTTGCTAGCTTGGCGTTGCTAGCTTGAGAGCATTGCGTTGCTAGATTGCTATATTTGCGTTGCTAGCTTGCAGCTTTGCGTTGCTAGCTTGCCAACTTTGCGTTGCTAGCGCTCAAGCTTTGCGCTTCTAACTGGCTTGCTTTGCGTTGCTGGCTTGCTTGCTTTGCTTTTATTGCTTGCTATCTTTGTTTGCTAGCTTCCAAACTTTGTGTTGCTAGATTGCTAGCTTTGCGTTGCTTGTTTTCTTGCTCCTTTTTCTATTCTTGCTTGCTAGCATTCGTTGTTCACTTGCTAGCTTTGCGTTGCTAACTTGCTTAATTGCTAGTTTTGCGTTGATATATTGTTGGTTGCCTTGCTATCAAACTAGTTTGCGTTATGAGCTTGCTAGCTGTGCGTTGCTAGCTTGCTAGCTTTGCGTTGCTAACTTCCTGGCTTTTCGTCTCTATCTTGCTAGCTTTGAGTTGCTAGCTTGCTAGTTTTCTAGATTTGACTTGCTAGCTTGCCAGCATTGTTTTTCTAGCTTCCCAGCTTTCCGTTGTTAGGTTGATAGCTTTCCGTTGCTAGCTTCCTAGCTTGGTAGATATGCGTTGCTAGCTTGATAAATTGCTAGATATAAGAAGCAAGCTTGATAGCTTTGCGTTGCTATCTTGCTACATTTTCGGTGCTAGCTTGCTAACTTTGCGTTGCTAGCTTGCAGCATTGCGTTGCCAGCTTGCAATTTTGCGTTGCTTGCGCTCTAGCTTTGCGTTGCTAGCTGGCTTGCTTTGCGTTCCTGGCTTGCTTGCTTTGTGTTTATTGCTTGCTAGCTTTTTTGCTAGCTTGTTAACTTTGTGTTGCAAGATTTCTAGCTTTGCGTTGCTTGAATTCTTCCTTGTTTTGCGATTCTTCCTTGCTAGATATCCTTGCGCGCTTGAAAGATTTGCGTTGCTAATTTGCTATATTGCTAGATTTGCGTTGCTAGCTTGCTAGGTTTTGCTTTGCTATCTTCCTATCTTTGCGTTATTATGTTGCTAGCTTTGCGTTGCTAGCTTGCAAGCTTTGCGTTGCTAGCTTGCTAGCTTTGCGTTTCTAGCTTGCTAATTTTGATTTGCCAGCTTGCTGGGTTTGAGTTGCTAGCTTGCTAGCTTGCAGCTTTGCGTTGCTAGCTTGCCAGGTTTGAGTTGCTAGCTTGCTAGATTTTCGTGGCTAGCCTGCTAAGTTTGTGTTGCTACCTTTCCGAGTTTTATGTTTCTACCTTGCTAGTTTTATGTTGCTAGCTTGCTAGCTTTGCGTTGCTTGCTTCCTTGCTTGCTTTGCGTTTATTGCTTGCTATCTTTCGTTGCTAGCTTGCTAATATTGCGTTGCTAGATTGCTGCCTTTGCGTTTCATGTTTTCTTGAATGTTTTGCGTTCCTTGCTTGCTAGCTTTCGTTGCTAGATTGCTAGATATGCGTTTCTAGCTTGCTAGAATTGCGTTTCGAGCTTGCTAGCTTTGAATTGCTACCTTGCTAACTTGGCGTTTCTATCTTGTTATCTTTGCGTTGCTAGTTTCCTAGATTGTAGTCTTTGGGTTTCTAGCTTTGTAGCTTTGCGTTGCTACCTTTCTAACTTTCCATTTCTAGCTTGCTAGATATGCGTTGCTAGATTGCCTACTTTGCATTGCTAGCGTGCCATGTTCGCTTTTCTAGCTTGACAGCTTTGCGTTGCTAGCTTGCTAGCTTTCCTTTGCTAGCTTGCTAGATATGCGTTGTTCTCGTAATAGCTTGGCGTTGCTAGCTTGCAGCTTTGCGTTGCTAGCTTGCCAGCTTTGCGTTGCTAGCTTGCCAGCTTTTCGTGGCTAGCCTGCTAATTTTGCCTTGTTACCTTTCCGAGTTTTCTGTTTATAATTTGCTAGGTTTACGTTGCTAGCTTGCTAGCTTTGCGTTGCTTTCTTTCTTGCTTGCTTTGCGTTTATTGCTTGCTATCTTTCGTTGCCAACTTGTTAACATTGCGTTGCTAGTTTGCTGAATTTGCGTTGCTTTCTTTCTTGCTTGTTTTGCGTTTCTTGCTTGCTAGCTTTCGTTGCTAGCTTGCTAGATATGCATTTTTGCTTGCTAGAATTGCGTTGCAAGCTTGCTAGCTTTGAATTGTTACCTTGCTAACTTGGCATTTCTATCTTGTTATCTTTGCGTTGCTAGTTTCCTAGATTGCTAGATTTGCGTTGCTATCTAGCTAGCTTTGCGTTGCTATCTTGCTAGCATTTCGTTGCTAGCTTGCTAGCTTTGCGTTAGAAGCTTCGTAGGTTACGTTGCTAGTTTGGTAGCTTTGCGTTTCTAGATGGTTAAATTTGCGTTGCCAGATTGGTTGCGTTGTTTGCTAGCTTGCTAGATTTGCGTGGCTAGCTTGCTAGCTTTGCGTTGCTATCTTGTTATCTTTTCGTTGCTAGCTTGCAAGCTTTGCGTTGATAGCTTGCTAAATTAGCTTCGCTAGCAAGTTAGCTTTGCGTTATTAGCTTGCAGGCTTTGCGTTGCTAGCTTGCCAGCTATGCGTTGCTAGCTTGCCAGTTGTTCGTTGCTAGCTTGCTAGCTTTGCGTTGGTAGCTTGCTAGCTATGCGTTGCAAGATAGCTAGCTTTTCGTTGCTAGCTTGCTAGCTTTGCGTTGCTAGCTTGCTAGTTTTACTTTGCTATCCTGCTATCTTTACTTGGCTATCCTGCTAGTTTGAGTTGCTAGATTGCCAGCTTTCCTTTCCTAGCTTGCAAATTTGCGTGGCTAGCTTGCTGACTTTGCGTTAGCTACCTTGCTAGCTTTGCGTTTGTAGCTATCTAGCTTTGCTTTGCTACCTTGGTAGTTTTGCGTTGCTAGCTTTCTAGCTTTGTTGCTAGTTTGGTAGCTTTGCGTTGATAGCTTGCTAGCTTGTCGTTTCTAGCTTGCTAGCTTGTCGTTGCTAGCTTGCTAGCTTTGCGTTGCTAGCTTTGCTTTGCTGACTTGCCATTTTTGTGTTGCTTGCTTGCTAAATTGCTAAATCTGCGTTGTTAATTTTCTAGGTTTGCGTTTCTATCTTTCTAGCTTTGCGTTGTTAGCTTGCTAGATTTTCGTTGCAAGTTTGCTAGCTTTGGTTTGATAACGTCATAGCTTTGCGTTGCTATCTTGCTAGCTTTGCGATGCTAGCTTTCTAACTTTGCGTTTGCTAGCTTGCTAGCTATATGTTGCTAATTTGCTATCTTTGCGTTGCTAGCTTGCTAACTTTGGGTTGCTAGCTTGCTAGATTCGAGTTCCTAGCTTGATAGATTTGCGTTGCTAGCTTTGCTATCTGTGCGTTTCTTGCTTCTTAGCTTTGCGTTCTAGCTTTCTAGCTTTCATGGCTAGCTTGCTAGATATGCGTTGCAAGCTTGTTAGCATTGTGTTGTTAGCTTGCCAGCTTTGCGTTGCTAACTGGCCTGCTTTGCTTTTCTAGATTGCCAGCTTTGCTTTGCTAGCTTGCCAGCTTTAATATTTTAGTTTGCCAGGTTTGCGTTGTTAGCTTGCTAGCTTTCCGTTTCTAGCTTGCTTGATTGCTAGCATGGCGTTGCTAGCTTGATAGCATTGCGTTGCTATATTGCTAAATTTGCGTTGCTAGCTTGCCAGCTTTGCGTTGCTAACTTGCAGCTTTGCGTTGCTAGCTTGCAATATTGCGTTGCTACCGCTCTAGCTTTGCGTTGCTAGCTGGCTTTCTTTGCGTTGCTGGCTTGCTTGCATTGCGTTTGTTGCTTGCTAGATTTTTTGCTAGCTTTCTAACTTTGTGTTTCTAAATTGCTAGCTTTGTTTTGCTTGCTTTCTTGCTTGTTTTGCGATTTTTGCTTGCTAGCTTTCGTTGCTCGCTTGTAAGCTTTGCGTTGCTAATTTGCTACATTGCTAGATTTGCGTTGCTAGCTTGCTAGGTTTGTTTGCTATCTTATTAATTTTGCGTTATTAAGTTGCTAGCTTTTTTACCTTGCTAGCTTGAAAGCTTGGCGTTGCTAACTTCCTAGATTTTCGTTGCTATCTTGCTAGCTATGCGTTGTTATCTTGCTATCTTCCTAGATTTTCCTTGCTAGATTTGCGTTGCTATCTTGCTACATTTGCGTTTCTAGCTTGCTAGCTTTGCGTTGAGAGCTTGCTAGCTTTGCTTTGCTAGCTTGCTAGGTGTGCGTTGTTATATTGGTAGCTTTGCTTTTCTAGATTTCGAACTTTGCGTCCTAGCTTGTTAGGTTTGCGTTGCTAGCTTGTATCTTTGAATTCCTACCTTGCTAGCTTTGCGTGGCCAGCTTTGCGTTGCTAGCTTGCCAGCTGTGCGATTCTAGCTTGCCAGCTGTGCGATTCTAGCTTGCCAGCTTTGCGTTGCTATCTTGCTACATTAGCGTTGCAAGCTAGCTAATATTTTGTTGGTTGTTTG
>NW_019745145.1:0-9822 GCF_002891405.2 Cryptotermes secundus | reverse complement strand
TTGCTAAATTTGCGTGGCTAGCTTGCTAACTTTGCGTTTGCTACCTTGCCAGCTTTGCGTTACTAGCTATCTACCTTTGGTTGCTACCTGGTTAGCTTTGCGTTGATAATTTCTAGCTTTGCGTTGCTAGGATGGTAGCTTTGCGTAGATAGCTTGCTAGCTTGGCGTTGCTAGCTTGCTAGCATTGCGTTGCTAGCTTGCTAGCTTTGCGTTGCTAGCTTGCTAGCTTTGCGTTGCTCACTTGTCTTTTTTGCGTTGCTAGCTTGCTAAATTGCTAAATTTGCGTTGCTAATTGTCTAGGTTTGCGTTTCTATCTTACTAGATTTGCGTTGTCAGCTTGCTAGCTTTGCGTTGCTAGCTTGCTAGTGTTGCGTTGCTAGCTTGCTAGTGTTGCGTTGCTAGCTTGCTAGTGTTGCGTTGCTAGCTTGCTAGTGTTGCGTTGCTAGCTTGCTAGTGTTGCGTTGCTAGCTTGCTAGTGTTGCGTTGCTAGCTTGCTAGTGTTGCGTTGCTAGCTTGCTAGTGTTGCGTTGCTAGCTTGCTAGCTTTGCGTTGCTAGCTTTCTAGCTTTCCATGGCTAGCTTGCTAGATATGCGTTGCTAGCTTGTTAGATATGCGTTGCAAACTTGCCAGTTTGCGTTGCTATCTTGCCAGCTTTGCGTTTCTAGCTTGCCTGCTTTGCGTTTCTAGATTGCCAGCTTTGCGTTGCTAGCTTGTCAGCTTTACTTTATTAGCTTGCTAGCTTTCCTTTGCTAGCTTGTTGGCTTGCTAACTTGGGGTTGCTAGCTTGATAGCATTGTGCTGCTAGATTGCTAGATTTGCGTTGCTAGCTTGCCAGCTTTGCGTTGCTAGCTTGCAGCTCTGCGTTGCTAGCTTGCTAACTTTGCGTTGCTAGCGCTCTAGCTTTGCATTGCTAACTGGTTTCTTTGCGTTGCTGGCTTGCTTGCTATGCTTTTATTGCTTGCCATCTTTGTTTGCTAGCTTCCTAACTTTGTGTTGCTAGATTGCTAGCTTTGCGTTGCTTGCTTTCTTGCTTCTTTTACTATTCTTGCTTGCTAGTATTCGTTGTTCACTTGCTAGCTTTGCGTTGCTAATTTGCTTAATTGCTAGTTTTGCGTTGATATTTTGTTGGTTGTCTTGCTATCAAACTAGCTTTGCGTTATGAACTTGCTAGCTTTGCGTTGCTAACTTCCTGGCTTTTCGTCGCTATCTAGCTAGCTTTGAGTTGCTAGCTTGCTAGTTTTCTAGATTTGCCTTGCTAGCTTGCCAGCTTTGCTTTTCTAGCTTCCCAGCTTCCTGTTGCTAGGTTGATAGCTTTCCGTTGCTAGCTTGCTAGCTTGGTAGATATGCGTTGCTAGCTTGATAAATTGCTAGATATATGTAGCAAGCTTGATAGCTTTGCGTTGCTATCTTGCTACATTTTCGTTGCAAGCTTGCTAGCTTTGCGTTGCTAGCTTGCAGGATTGCGTTGCCAGCTTCCCATTTTGCGTTTCTAGCGCTCTAGCTTTGCGTTGCTAGCTGCCTTGCTTTGCGTTCTTGGCTTGCTTGCTTTGTGTTTATTGCTTGCTAGCTTTTTTGCTAGCTTGTTAAATTTGTGTAGCAAGATTTCTAGATTTGCGTTGCTTGCTTTCTTCCTTGTTTTGCGATTCTTGCTTGCTAGATTTCGTTGCTCGCTTGCTAGATTTGCGTTGCTAATTTGCTACATTGCTAAATTTGCGTTGCTATCTTGCTAGGTTTCCTTTGCTATCTTACTAGCTTTGCGTTATAATTTTGCTATCTTTGCGTTGCTAGCTTGCAAGCTTTGCGTTGTTAAACTTCCTAGCTTTTCGTTGCTATCTTGCTTGCTTTGCTTTTTTATCTTGCTATCTTTCTAGATTTGCCTTGCTAGCTTGCCAGCTTTGTTTTTCTAGCTTGCCAGATTTCCGTTGCTAGATTGCTAGATTTCCGTTTCTAGCTTGCTAGCTTGTCAGATATGCGTTGCTAGCTTGCTAGATAGCTAGATATGAGTAGAAAACTTGATAGCTTTGCGTTTCTATCTTGCTACATTTGCGTTGCTAGCTTGCTAGCTTTGCGTTCAGAGCTTGCTAGCTTTGCGTTGCTAGCTTGCTAATTTTGCGTTCATATATTAATAGATTTGCTTTTCTACATTTCTAACATTGCCTCGTAGCTTGTTTGTTTTGCGTTGCTATCTTGTTATCTTTGAATTCCTAGCTTGCTAACTTTGCGTGGCCAGGTTTGCGTTTCTAGCTTGCCAGCTGTGCTTTTCTAGCTTGCCAGCTGTGCGTTGTTATCTTGCTACATTTGCGTTGCAAGCTTGCAGCATTGCGTTGCCAGCTTGCCATATTGCGTTGCTAGCGCTCTAGCTTTGCGTTGCTAACTGGCTTGTTTTGCGTTGCTGGCTTGCTTTCTTTTCGTTTATTGCTTGCTATTTTTTTGCTAGCTTGCTAACTTTTGTTGGTACATATCTAGCTTTGCGTTGCTTGCTTTCTTGCTGGTTTTGCGATTCTTGCTTGCTAGATTTCGTTGCTCGCTTGCTAGATATGCGTTGCTAATTGCCTACATTGCTAGATTTGCGTTGCTAGCTTGCTAGGTTTACTTTGCAATCTTACTAGCTTTGCGTTATTAGGTTGCTAGTTTTGCCTTGCTAGCTTGCAAGCTTTGCGTTGCTAACTTCCTAGCTTTTCGTTGCTATCTTACTAGCTTTGCGTTGTTATCTTGCTATCTTTCTAAATTTGCCTTGCTATCTTGCCAGCTTTGCTTTTCTAGCTTGCTAGATAGCTAGATATGAGTAGCACAAGTGATAGCTTTGCGTTGCTATCTTGCTACATTTGCGTTGCTAGCTTTCTAGCTTTCGATGACAGCTTTTTAGCTTTGCGTTGCTAGGTTGCTAGGTTTGTGTTGCTATATTGGTAGCTTTGCTTTTCTAGATTTTTAACTTTGCGTCCTAGCTTCTTAGTTTTGCGTTGCTAGCTTGATATCTTTGAATTCCAAGCTTGCTAGATTTGCGTTGCCATGTTTGCTTTGCTAGCTTGCCAGCTGTGCGATTCTAGCTTGCCAGCTGTGCGTTGCTAGCTTGCCACATTTGCTTTGTTAGCTTGCTAGCTTTTCTTCGCTAGCTTGCTAGCTTAGCGTTGCGAGCTTGCTAATTTTGCGTTGCTTGTTTGCTTGCTTTTTGTTTCTTCCTTGCTAACATTCTCTGCTAGCTTTCTTGCTTTGCGTTTCTAGCTATCTAGCTTTGCGTTGCTAGCTTGCTAGCTTTGCTTATCTAGCTTGCCCGTTTCGCTTTGATAGCTTGCCAGCTGTGCGTTGCTATCTTGTCAGCTTTGCCTTGCTAGCTTGCCATCTTTGAATTGCTAGCTTGCTAGATTTGCGTTTCAAGCTTGCTAGCTTTGCGTTGGTAGCTGCTAGCTTTGCGTTGCTAGCTTGCTAGTTTTGCGTTGCTAGCTTTCCGTTGTTAGCTTTGCGTTCCTAGCTTTCTAGCTTTGCGATGCTAGCTTGCTAGCTTTATATTGCTAACTTGCTAGCTTTGCGTTGCTTGCATGCTTGCTTTGCGTTTCTTGCTTGCTAGTTTTGCGTTGCTATCTTGCTAGCTTTGCGTTGCTAGCTTTCTAACTTTGCATTGCTTGCTTGCTAGCTCTGCGTTACTAGCTAGCTATTTTTGAGTTGCTAGCTTGATAGTTTTGCGTTGATAGCTTGATAAATTAGCTTTGCTAGCATGCTAACTTTGCATTATTACCTTGCAGGCCTTGCGTTGCAAGCTTGCCAGCTGTGCGTTGCTAGCTTGCCAGCTGTTCGTTGCTATCTTGCTAGTTTGCCTTGCTAGCTTGCTAGATTTCTGTTGTTAGATTTCTAGCTTGCTAGTTATGCGTTGCTGGCTTGCTAGCTTTGCGTTGCTAGCATTCTAGTTATGCGTTGCAAGATAGCTAGCTTTCCGTTGCTAGCTTCCTAATTTTAGTTTGCTATCTTGCTGGCTTTGAGTTGCTAGCTTGCCAAATTTGCTTTTCTAGCTTGCTAAATTTGCGTGGCTAGCTTGCTAACTTTGCGTTTGCTACCTTACCAGCTTTGCGTTGCTAACTATCTAGATTTGCGTTGCTACCTTGGTAGCTTTGCGTTGCTAGCTTTCTAGCTTTGCGTTGCTAGGTTGGTAGCTTTGCTTAGATAGCTTGCTAGCTTGGCGTTTCCAGCTTGCTAGCTTGGCGTTGCTTGCTTGCTAGCTTTCCGTTGTTAGCTTTGCGTTCCTAGCTTGCTAGCTTTGCGATGCTAGCTTGCTTGCTTTATGTTGCTACCTTGCTAGCTTTGCGTTGCTATCTTGCTAGTTTTGCGTTGCTTGCATGCTTGCTTTGCGTTTCTTGCTTGCTAGCTTTGCGTTGCTATCTTGCTAGATTTGCATTGCTAGCTTTCTATCTTTGGTTTCTTGCTTGCTAGCTCTGAGTTGCTAGATTGATAGCTCTGCTTTGCTAGCTGGCAAGCTTGTCGTTGCTAGCTTGCTAAATTACCGTTGCTAGCTTGCTATCTTTGCGTTGCGCGCTTGTTATATTTGCGTTGCTAATTTGCTAGATGGCTAGATTTGATTTTCTAACTTGCTAGCTTTGCGTCGCTATCTTACTAACTTTGCGTTAAAAGCTTGCTAGCTTTGCGTTGTTAATTTCCTAGCTTTGCGTTGCTAGCTTGCTAGCTTTGCGTTGCTAACTTGTTAATTTTGCGTTGCTATCTTGCAAGATTTCTACCTTTGTGTTGATAGCTTGTTATTTTTGCGTACTAGCTTGCTAGATTTGCGTTTAACTTGTTATCTTTGCAATGCTAGCTTTCTATTTTTGCGTTGCTAGCTTGCTACATTTGCGTTGCTAGGTTGGTAGCTTTGAGTTGCTCCCTTGCTTCGTTTTTGCCTTCCTTGCTTGCTAGCTTTCGTTGCTAGCTTGCTAGATTTGCTTTGCTAGCTTGCTAAATTTGCGTTGCTAGCTAGCTAGCTTTGCGTTGCTACCTTGATATCTTGACTTTGCTAGCTTCTTAGCTTTGCGTTGCTAGCTGGCTAAATTGTTAAATTTGCGTTGCAAACTTGCGTGCATTGCGTTGCTATCTTGCTAGATTTGCGTTGCAAGCTTGCTATCTTCGCGATGCTACCATGGAAGCTTTGCCTTCCTAGCTTGTTACCTTCGCGTTGCTAGCTTGAGAGCTTAGCGTTAATACCTGTCTAGCTTTGCGATTCAAGCTTGCTAAATTTTCGTTGCTATCTTGCTAGCATTCGTTGCTAGCTTGCTAGCATTGCGTTGCTACCTTTCTAGCTATGAGTTGCTAGCTTGCTAACTTGGCGTTGCTAGCTTGGTAGCTTTGTGTTGATAGCTTGCTAGCTTTGTTTGCTAGCTTCCTAGCTTTGCTTTGCTTGTCTGCAGCTTTGCGTTCCAAATTTGCCAACTGTGAGATGCTAGCTTGCCAGGTGTGCTTTGCTAGCTTGCCAAATTTGCGTTTCTAATTTGCTAGTTTTGCGTTGCTAGCTTGCTAGATTTTCTTTGCTTGTCTCCAGCTTTGCGTTCCAAGCTTGCCAACTGTGCGATGCTAGCTTGCCAGCTGTGCTTTGCTAGCTTGCCAAATTTGCGTTGCTGGCTTGCTACCTTTGAGTTGCAAACTTGCAAGTTTTGCGTTGATTGCTTGCTTGCTTTGCGTTTCTTGCCTGCTAGCCTTCGTTGCTAGCTTGCTTGTTTTCAGTTCCTAGCTTGCTAGCTTTGCGTTGCTAGCTTACAGCTGTGCGTTGCTAGCTTGCCAGCTTTGCGTTGCTAGGTTGCCAGCTTTGTTTTGCTAGCTTGCCAGCTATGCGTTGGTAGCTTGCTAGCTTTGCGTGGCTAGCTTGTTGGCTTTGCGTTGCGAGCTTGCTAGCTATCCGTGGCTAGCTTCCTAGCTTTGCGTTGCTAGCTTGCTAGTTTTGCGTTGCTAGCTTGCTTGCTTTGAGTTCCTAGCTTGCTATCTTTGCGTTGCTAGCTTGTTAGCTTTGAGTTGCTTGCTTGATTTGTTTCTTTGATTTCCTTGCTTGCAAGCTTTCGTTGCTAGCCTGCTAGATTTGGTTTGCTAGCTTGCTAGCATTGCGTTACTAGCTAGCTAGTTTTGCGTTACTACCTTGGTAGCTTGGCTTTGCTAGCTTCCTAGCTTTGCGTTGGTAGCTTGCTAAATTGTTTGAGTTGCGTTCCTAGCTTGCGAGTTTGCTTTTTTCTCTTGCTAGCTTTGAGTTGCTAGCTTGGTAGCTTTGCGTTGCTAGCTTGTTAGCTTTGCGTTTTTAGCTTGCTAACTTTGGGTTGCTACATTGATGTCTTTGCCTTTCTAGCTTGTTAACTAGCTAGATTTCCGGTTGTAGCTTGCTAGCTTTGCGTTGCTAACTTGCTAGATTTGCGTTGCTAGCTTGCTAGTTTTGGTGCTATCTTGCTAGCGTTGAGTTGCTAGCTTCCCAGGTTTGCGTTTCTAGTTAACCGGTTTTGCTTTTCTGGCTAGCCAGGTTTGCTTTGCTAGCTTGCTAGCTTTGTGTTGTTAGCTAGCTAGATTGCTAGATTTGCGTTTCGACCTTTGCGTTGCTACCTTGTTAGCTTTGCGTTGCTAGATTGCTAGTTTGCGTTTGCTAGCTTTGTAGCTTTGCGTTTCTAGCTTGCTAGCATGGCTTTGCTAGCTTGCAAGCTTTGCGTTGCTAGATTCCTAGCTTTGCGTTGCTCGCTTGCTAGGTTGTACGTTTCTAGCTTGCTAGATTGCTAGTTTTGCGTTGCTATCTTGCTAGCTTTGCGTTGCTTTCTTACTAGCTTTGCGTTGCTAGCTTGCTTGATTTGCGTTGTTAGCTTGTTCCTTTGCGTTGCTAACTTCCTAGATTTGCGTTCCTTTCTTGCTAGCTTTGCTTTGCTAACTTGCTAGCTTTGCGTTGCTAGCTTGTTAGCTTTGCGTTGCTAGCTTGCTAGCTTTGAGTTGCTAGCTTTCTAGCATTTATTTGCTAGGTTGCTAGCGTGCTTGATATGCCTTGCTAGCTAGTTAGCTTTGCTTTGCTAGCTTGCTAGCTTTGAGTTGCTAGCTTTCTAGCATTTAATTGCTAGGTTGCTAGCGTGCTTGATATGCTTTGCTATCTAGTTAGCTTTGCTTTGCTAGCTTGCCAGCTTTGCGTTGATAGCTTGCGATCTTTGCATTGCTAGCTTGCCTGCTTTGCGTTTCTATATTGCCAGCTTTTCGTTGTTGCTTGTCAACTTTGCGTTGCTAGCTTGCCAGCTTTGCATTTCTAGCTTGCTAGCTTTCTTTTGCTAGCCTTCTAGCTTGCTATATATGCGTTGCAAGCTTGCTAGCTTTGCGTTGAATGATTGCTAGGTTTGCGTTTCTAGATAGCTAGCTTTGCTTTGCTAGCTTTGCTAGTTTTGCTTTCCTAGTTTCAGCTTTGGTTGCTAGCTTTCCAGCTTTGCGTTGCTATCTTCCTATGTTTCCGTTGCTAGCTTGCTAGCTTTACGTTGCTAGACTGCTAGCTTTCTGTTGCTAGCTAGCTAGCTTTCTGTTGCTAGCTAGCTAGCTTTGCGTTGCTTCCTTGCTTTCTTTGCGTTTATTGCTTGCTAGCATTCGTTGCTAGCTTGCTAGCATTGCGTTGCTAGCTTGCTAGTTTTGCGTTGCCAGCTTGGTAACTTTGTTTTACTAGCTTGCTAGATTTACGTGGCTAGCTTGTTAGCTTTGCGATACTAGCTTGCTATCTTTGAGTTTCTAGTTTGCTATCTTTGCGTTGCTAGCTTGCTAGCTTTGTGTTGATAGCTTGCTAAATTTTCTTTGCTAGCATGCTAGCTTTGCGTCATTAGCTTGCCAGCTTTGCGTTGCTAGCTTGCCAGCTAGGCATTGCTGGCTTGCCAGCTGTTCGTTGCTAGCTTGGCTGCTTTGTTTTGCTAGCTTGCCTGCTTTGCGTTGCTAGCTTGCTAGCTTTCCGTTGGTAGATTGCTAGCTTGCTAGTTATGAGTTGCTAGCTTGCTAGCTTTGCGTTGCTAGCTTGCTAGCTATGCGTTGCTATATAGCTAGTTTTGCGTTGCTAGCATGCTAGCTTTGCTTTCCTTTCTTGCAAGGTGCGCAATGCTTGCTTGCCAGCTTTGCGTTGCTAGATTGAAGCTTTGCGTTGCTAGCTTGCTAACTTTGCGTTGCCAGCATGCTATGTTTATGTTGCTACCTTGCTAGCTTTGCTTTGCTTGCTTGCTATTTTTGCGTTGCTAGCTATCTAGCTATCTTTGCGTTGCTAGCTTGCTATATTGCTAGATATGCGTTGCTAGCTTGATAGCATTGCGTTGCTATCTTGCTAGGTTTGCGTTGCTTGCTTGCTAGCTTTGCGTTGCGAGCTTGGTAGCTTGGAGTTGCTAGCTTGGTAGCTTTGGTTTGCTATCTTGCTAGCTTTGCGATGCTAGCTTGCTAGCTTTGCGTTACTAGCTTGCTAGCTTTGCTTTGCTATCTTGCTAATTTTACGTTGCTTGCTTGCTTTGCGTTTCTTGCTTGCTAGCTTTTCGTTGCTAGATTGCTAGCTTTGCGTTTCTATCTTGCTAGCTTTGCGTTTCTATCTTGCTAGCTCTTCGTTGCTAACTTGCTAGCTTGGCGTTGCTAGCTTGCTAGCTTTGCTTTGCTAGCTTGCTACATTTGCTTTGCTTGTTTCCATCATTGTGTTGCAAGCTTGCCAAATGTGCGAAGCTACCTTGCCAGCTGTGCTTTGCTAGCTTGCTAAATTTGCGTTGCTAGCTTGCTAGCTTTACGGTGCTAGCTTGATACCTTTGAGTTGCAAACTTGCTAGTTTTGCGTTAATTGCTTGCTTGCTTTGCGTTTCTTGCTTGCTAGCCTTCCTTGCTAGCTTGCTTGCTTTCAGTTCCTAGCTTGCTAGCTTTGCGTCGCTAACTTGCTAGCATTGTTTGAGCGCTACCTAGCTTTGCGTTGCTAGCTTCCAGCTGCGCGTTGCTAGCTTGCCAGCTTTGCGTTACTAGGTAACCAGCTTTGTTTTTCTACCTTACTAACTTTGGTTTGCTAACTTGCCAGCTTTGCGTTGGAAGCTTGATAGCTTTGCGTTGCTAGCTTGCTAGCTTTGCGTTGCTAGCTTGCTAGCTTTGCGTTGCTAGCTTGATTGCTTTGAGTTCCTAGCTTGCTAGCTTTGCGTAGCCATCTTGCTAGCTTTGCGTTGCTTGCATGCTTCCTTTGCATTTCTTGCCTGCTAGCTTTGCGTTGCTACCTTGCTATCTTTGCGTTGCTAGCTTGATAGCTTTGCGTTTCTTGCTTGATAGGTCTGCGTTGCTAGCTTGCTAGATTGCCGGTGCTAGCTTGCTATATTTGCGTTGCGCGCTTGCTATGTTTGCGTTGCTAGCTTGCTAGATGGCTAGATTTGATATTCTAACTCTCTAGCTTTGCGTCGCTATCTTACTAACTTTGCGTTAAAAGCTTGCTAGCTTTGCGTTGCTAATTTCCTAACTTTGCGTTGCTAGCTTGCTAGCTTTGCGTTTCTAGCTTGTTAATTTTGCGTTGCTATCTTGCTAGATTTCTAACTTTGTGTTGCTAGCTTGCTAGCTTTGCCTTCTAACTTACTAAATTTGCGTTTAACTTGTTATCTTTGCAATGCTAGCTTTCTATTTTTGCGTTGCTAGCTTGCTACCTTTGCGTTGCTAGCTTGCTAGCTTTGAGTTGCTTACTTGCTTCGTTTTTTGCCTTCCTTGCTTGCTAGCTTTCGTTGCTAGCTTGCTAGATTTGCTTTGCTAACTTCCTAAATTTGCGTTGCTAGTTGCTAGCATTGCGTTGCTACCTTGATAGCTTGGCTTTGCTGGCTTCCTAACTTTGCGTTTCTAGCTTGCTAGATTGTTGTTAATA
>NW_019745144.1:344-442 GCF_002891405.2 Cryptotermes secundus | reverse complement strand
GCTAGTTTTGCGTTGTTATCTCTGTATCTTTGCGTTGCTTGCTTGTTCGGTTTGCTTTCTCGCTTGCTGGTTTTGCGTTCCTAGCTTGCTATCTTAGC
>NW_019745144.1:0-230 GCF_002891405.2 Cryptotermes secundus | reverse complement strand
CAGCTTTGCGTTGCTAGCTTGCCAGCTTTGCGTAACTAACTTGCTAGCTTTGCGTTGCTAGTTTGCTAGCTTAGCGTTCTTAGCTTCTTAGCTTTGCTTTGGTAGCTTGCTAGATTTGCGTGTCTAGCTTGCTAGCTTTGAGTTGCTAGCTTGCTAGCTTTTCGTTGCTAGCTTGATAGCTATCGGTTGCTTGCTTGCTTTGGGTTTCTTGTTTGCTAGCTTTGCGTTGC
>NW_019745143.1:0-527 GCF_002891405.2 Cryptotermes secundus | reverse complement strand
GCTTTGCGTAGCTTGCTTGCTTGCTTTGCGTTTCTTGCTGGCTAACTTTCGTTGCAAGCTTCTTAGCTTTGCGTTATTAAATTGCTAGATTTGCGATTCTACCATCGTCGCTTTGCGTTGCTACATTGCTAGCTTGGCTTTATGTTTTGCTAGCTTTGAGTTGCTAGATTCCTAGCTTTGAGCTGCTAGCTTGCTAGATTGCTAGATTTGCGTTGCTAGCTTGATAGCTTTGCGATGCTATCTTGCTCGCTTTGCGGTGCTAGCTTGCTAGTTTTGCAATGCTAACTTCCTAGCTTTGCGTTGCTAACTTGGTAGCATTTCTTTGCTAGCTTGCTAGCTTTGCGTTGCTAACTTGCTAGGTTTGCGTCGCTAGATTTGTAGCTTTGAGTTGCTAGCTTTGCAATCTTTTCGATTTAGCTTAGTACCTTTGCGTTGCTAGCTTGTTAACTTTGCGTTGCTAGCTTGCTAGCTTTGCTATGCTGGCTTGCTTTCTTTGCGTTGCTAGCTTGCTAGATATGCGTTGCTAG
>NW_019745142.1:350-1312 GCF_002891405.2 Cryptotermes secundus | reverse complement strand
CGTGTTAAGATAAGTGATTTGAGCAAGTGCAGCACCGGCGGCTTGAAAGCCGAGACTAGGCCTTATAGTGTAGATTTTTTGACTCCGAGTGACTGTGAGAAACAATAAAATGTTCCAGTGGCAAAGTGCATTGTGTTGGTCAGAAGTGCTTCACCCTCCTTGTCCGAGCCTGACCCTTAGCCGACCTGAGGAGAGAACTCATCGCCAGGAGCTAGTCAAACCCATCGCCAGCTTCCACCCCACTCACGCCTTCCCTCCTTTAAAATGAATCGCAAACAGCACCTAGCTGCTTGCTGGCGCCCAGGTCCTATAACGGAAATTCCAATCCCGTAATCAGCAACGGAAGGAGGAAGCGGTGGAGCCGGAAGAAGCGGTGGAGCCTGGTCAAGCCGGAACCAGCCACGACCTAAGAACTTCAACGGAGGCAGCACCAGGTAGGGCAGCCAAAGTGACAAGTGGCAATCACCTTGTGGGCAAGAAGCCTAAAGAGAGGGTGGACGGTGAGAGAGAAAGAGAGTGACGCAGCCAACGTGACGCACGACGTCTCAGCGAGGACGAGGGTACGAGGAGAGAAGCGCAACACAACGCACGACGCCAGAGGAAACAACTCCCGACAATTGGAACAAGAGTCAGGACGGACGGAGCTGCATACTACTAGTTCTACTGCTCCGACAGTTCACACGCGGTACACCGAGCGCAACTACAAGGTCAGTTACGAAATTTTATAATGGCCAGCAGATCATTGAGGAGCCGTACTGTAGAGGCTCAAGAGGAGAATCAGGAGTTAGCGGCAGGGGAGCGAGACCCCGCAAACCCTCTTAGCTTAGGCAGCGCGAGTGAGACTCCAGGACAAGACACAATGAGACCTCAAGGAGCAGAATTAGGGACGCAGAGCCAGGCCAACGAAGTGTCAGACAAAAGTGATTCCAACACACCAGCTTCTGTAGACAGTTCAGCTACAG
>NW_019745142.1:0-334 GCF_002891405.2 Cryptotermes secundus | reverse complement strand
GTTATTAGAGTTTTTCGCAAGTGTTAGGGCAGATCTGAGTAGCCACCGAGAGGATATTCAGGAAAGTGTTAGAGCAGATTTGAGTAGACACCGAGAGGATATTCAGGCAAGTGTTAGGGCAGATATGAGCCAAGTAAGGTCTGACATACGAGCAGAAAATGAAAAGTTACTGCAAAGTTTCGAGGCTCAACCCCGGGAAATCAGGAAGGAATTAGATAGTAGGCTGGAAGCCGAAGCCAGACGGGTCTCCCAGCTAGTTACGCAGGTGCAAACTGAAACGGCATCTGAGTTTGCAGCAGTCAAGAGGCAGCTGCAGAGCATAGGTAACGAGTTC
>NW_019745141.1:0-1562 GCF_002891405.2 Cryptotermes secundus | reverse complement strand
AGCAACGCAATCAAGCAAACAAGCAAGCAACACAATGCAAGCAATGAAAGCATTCCTTTGCTAGCTTGCTAGCTTTACGTTTCTACCTTGATAGCTCTCCGTTGCTACCTTGAAAGATTAGCGTGGCTAGCTTGCTAGCTAAGCGTTGCTAACTTTCTAGCTTTATGTTGCTTGCTTGTTTGCTTTGCGTTGCTAGCTTGCTAGCTTTGCGTTGCTAGGTTGCTAGCTTTGCTTTTCTAGCTGCTAGCTTTGCGTTGCTGGCTTGCTAGCTTTGCTTTGCGACCATGCTACCTTTGCGTTGCTAACTTGCCATCTTTGCCTTGCTATCTTGCCAGCTGTGCGTTTCTAGCTTGCCAGCCTTGCGTTGCTAGCTTTATAGCTATGCGTTTCTAGCTTGCTAGCTTTGCTTTGCTACTTTCCTATCTTTCTGTTGCTAGCTTGGTTGTTTGGGTTGCTATATCCCTAGCTATGCGTTGCAAGCTATGCGTTGCTACTTTGTTATCTCGCTAAATTTGCGTAGCTAGCTTGCTAGCTTCACATTGATACCTTGCTAGATTTGCGTTGCTAGCTTGCTACTTTTCCGTTTAGAGCATGCTAGCTTTGAGTTGCTAGCTTGCTAGCTTTGCGCTGCTATTTTGCTATCTTTCTAGATTTGCGTAGCTATCTTGCTAGCTTTTCATTGCTACATATCTAGATTTGCTTTCCTAATTTGCAAGCTTTGCGTTGCTAGCTTTCTAGCTTTATGTTGCTTGCTTGCTTGCTTTGCGTTTCTTGCTTGCTAGCTTTGCGTTTTTAGCTTGCTAGATTTGCGTGTCTAGCTTGCTAGCTTTACGTTGCTATCTTGCTGGCTTTGCGTTGTTTGCTTTCTTGATTTGCTTTTCTTTCATGCTAGCTTTACGTTGCTAGTTTCCTAGCTTTGCGTTGCTAGCTTGCTAAATTGCTATATATGCGTTGCTAGCTAGTAAGCTTAGCGTTGCAATATTGCCATTTTTGCGTTTCTAGCTTGCCAGCTTTGCGTTCCTAGCTTGCTAGATATGCGTAGCTAGCTTGCTAGCTTTGCTTTGCTACCTTTCTATTTTCCGTTAATGGCTTGCTAGCTTTGCGTTGCTAGCTTGCAAGCTTTGCGTTGCTAGCTTGCTTGCTTCGCGTTGCTTGATTGCTTGGTTTGCGTTTCTTGCTTGCTAGCTTTGCGTTGCTAGCTTGCTAACTTTGCGTTGCTAGCTTGCTAGCTTTGCGTTGCTAGCTTGATAGATTTTATTTGCTTGCTTGCATGCTTTGCGTTTCTTGATTGCTAGCTTTTCGTTGTTAGCATGCTAGATTTGCGTGGCTAGCTTGCTAGCTTTGCATTGCTAGCTGGGTGATTGCTAGATATGCGTTGCTAGCTTCATAGCCTTGCGTTGCATTCTTGCTTGCTTTGCGTTGCTAGCCTGCCAGCTATGCCTTGCTACCTTGCTTGCTTAGGGTTCCTAGCTTGGTAGCTTTGTGTTGCGCGCTTGCTAGCTTTGAGTTGCTAGCTTCTAATTTTTAGTTGTTATTTAGTTAGCTTTGCGTTGCTAGCTTGC
>NW_019745140.1:5046-24121 GCF_002891405.2 Cryptotermes secundus | reverse complement strand
AGCTTTGCGTTGTTAGCTTGGTAGTTTTGCGTTGCTAGCTTGCTATCTTTACGATTGTATCTTGCTTGCTTTGCGTATCTAGCTTGCTAGCTTTGCGTTGCTAGCTTGCTAGCTTTGCGTTGCTAGTTTGCCAGGTTTGTGTTGCTAGCTTGCCAGGTTTGTGTTGCTAGCTTTCCAGTTTGGCGTTGCTATCTTGTTAGCTTTGCGTCACTAGCTTGTTAGCTATGTGTTGCTAGATTGCTAGCTTTGCGTTGCAAGCTTGCTAGCTTTAATTTTGCTAGCTCGATAGCTTCGTTTGCTTGCTTGTTTGTTTGCTTTGCGTCTCTTGCATTCTAGCATTCGTTTCTAGCTTACTAGCTTTGCGTTCTAGGTTCCTATATATGCGTTGCTAGCTTGGTTTCCTTGCTTTGTTAGCTTGTCGGCTTAGCGTTGCTAGCTTGCCAGGTTTGCGTTGATAGATTGCTTGATTTGTGTGGCTAACTTGCTAGTTTTGTGTTGTACATTGCCAGCTTTACGTTGCTATCTTGTTAGCTTTGCGTTGCTAGATTGCTAGCTTTGCGTTGCTTGCTTGCTTTTAGTTTCTCACTTGCTAGCTTTCGTTGCTTGCTTGCTTGTTTTAAGTTGTTAGATTGCTAGATTTGCGTTGCTAACATGCTAGCTTTCCGTTGCTCTCTTGCTAGCTATGCGTTGCTATCTTGCTAGCTTTGCGTTGCTAGCTTGCGAGTTTTGCGTTGCTAACTTGCTATCTTTGCGTTGCTAGCTTGGTAGCTTTGCGTTGCTAGCTTGCTATCTTTTTACGTTGGTAGCTTGATAGATTTGCGTTGCAAGCTTGCTAGATTTGCGTTGCTAGCTTGCCAGCCTTGCGTTGCCAGCTAGCTAGGTTTGCGTTGCTAGAATGCTAGATTGCTAGATATGCGCAGGAGCTTGCTAGCTTTCCGTTGCTAGCTTGCTAGATTTGCGTTGCTAGAGTGCTAGCTTTGCGTTGCTAGCTTGCTAAGTTTACGTTGCTATCTTGCTAGCTATGCGTTGCTACCTTGACAGCTTTGCGTTGCTAGCTTGCCAGCTTTGCGTTATTATCTTACCAGCTTTGGATAGGTAGCTGGCCAGTTTACGTTGCTAGTTTTCTAGATTTGCGTGGCAAGTTCGCTAGCTTTACGTTGCTACCTTGATAGGTTTCAGTTGCTAGCTTGCTAGTTTTGAGTTGCTAGCTTGCTAGATTTGCGTTGCCTGTTTACATGTTTGCTGTGCGTTTTTTGCTTCCTGGCTAGCGTTGCTAACTTGTTAGCTTGCATTTTCTTGCTTGCTAGCTTTGCGTCGCTATCTTGCTATATTGCTAGATTTGCGATGTTAGCTTGCCAGCTTTCGTTGCTATCTTGCTGGCTTTGCGTTTCTAGGTTGCTAGCTTTTAGTTGCAAGATTGCAAGCTTTGCGTTGCTAACTTAATATCTTTGCGTTGCTAACTCCTAGCATTGAATTCCTAGCTTGGTAACTTTTTCGTTGTTAGTTTGCTACTTTTGCGTTGCTTGCTTGCTAGTTTTGCGTTGCTAGCTTGGTAGCTTTGCGTTGCTAGTTTGCCAGGTTTCTCTTTTCTAGCTTGCTAGCATGCTAGATTTACGTTGCTAATTTGCTAGATCAGCGTTGCTAGCTTGCTAGCTTTGGTTGATAGCTGGCTAGTTTTGATTTGCTAGCTTGCTAGCATTGCGTTGCCAGCTTGATAGATTGCCGTTGCTAACTTGATAGATTGCCGTTGCTAGCTTGATAGCTTTGCATTGCTATTTCGCTAGTTTTGCGTAGTTAACTCCCTTGCTTTGCGTTGCTAGTTTGCTAGCTTGCTAGATTTGCGTTGATAGGTTTCTAGCTTTGCGTTTCTAGCTTGCTAGCTATGTGTTGCTTGATTGCTTGTTTTGCGTTGCAAGCTTGCTAGCTTTTATTTTGCTAGCTTAATAGCTTCGTGTTGCTTGCTTTTTTGTTTGCTTTGCGTTTCTTTATTTCTAGCTTTCGTTTCTAGAGTGCTAGCTTTGCGTGCTAGCTTCCTATTTTTGCGTTGCTAGCTTGCTATATTTGCTTTGTTAGCTTGCCACCTTTGCGTTGCTAGCTTGTCAGGTTTGCGTTGCTAGCTTGCTTGATTTGTGTGGCTAACTTGCTAGATTTGCTTTGTACCTTGCCAGTTTACGTTGCTAGCTTTGCTAGCCTTGCGTTGCTAGCTTGCTACCTTTTCGTTGCTAGATTGCTAGGTTTGCGTTGCTTTCGTTGCTAGCTTGATTGTTTTGAGTTTCTAGATTGCTAGATTTGCGTTGTTAACTTGCTAGCTTTGCGTTCCTATCTTGCTAGCTATGCGTTGCTAGCTTGCTAGCTTTGCGTTGCTAGCTTGCTAGATTGCTAAATTTGCTTTGCTTGCTTGATAGTTCTGCGTTGCTATCTTGCTGGTGTGCGTTGCTAGCTTGCTAGATTTGCGTTGCTATTTTGCTATTTTGCGTTGCTAGCTTGGTAGCTTTGCGTTTTTAGCTTGCTATCTGTACGTTGGTAGCTTGCTAACTTTGCGTTGCTAGCTTGCTAACTTTGCGTTGCTAGCTTGCCAGCTTTGCGTTGCTAGGTTGCTAGCTTTGCGTTGCTTGCTTGTTAGATTGCTAGATATGCGAAGTAGCTTGCTAGCTTTGCGTTGCTAGCTTGCTAGCTTTGCGTTGCTAGCTTGCTAGATTTACGTTGCTATCTTGCTAACTTGCGTTGCTAGCTTGTTATCTTTGCGTTGCTGGCTTGCTAGTTTTGATTTGCTAGCTTGTTAGCTTTGCGTTGCTACATTGCTAGCTTGCTAGCTTTGCGTTGGACCTTGCTAGCTTGCTAGCTTTGCGTTGCTAGCTTGCCAGCCTTGCGTTGTTAGCTTGCTATGATTGCGTTTGTAGCTTGCTAGCTTTGCGTTTCTAGTTTGCATTCTTTGCGTTGCTAGCTTGTTAGCTTCCAGTTGATAGATTGCTAGATTTGCTTTTCTAGCATGATAGCTTTGCTTTGCTATCTTGCTAGATTTGCGTTGCTTGCTTAGCAATTCTTGCTGCTAACTTTGCGTTGCCTGTTTGCTAGCTTTGCGTTGCTAGCTTGCCAGGTTTGCGTTGCTACCTTGACATCTTTGCGTTTCTAGCTTGGCAGCTTTGCGTTGATTGCTTGCCAGTTTGCGTTGTTAGCTGGCCAGGTTTGTGTTGCTAGCTTTGCTAGATATGCATGTCTAGCTTGTTAGCTTTTCGTTGCTACCTTGCTGGCTTTCCGTTGTAGGCTTGCTAGCTTTGAATTCTTAGCTTGCTTGTTTTGCGTAACTAGCTTGCTAGCTTTGAGTTGATAGCTTGCAAGGTCGCTAGATTTGCGTTGCTAGCTTGATAGTTTTGCGTTGCTATCATGTTGGTTTTGCGTTGCTAGCTTGCTAGCTTTGTGTTGCTAACTTCCTAGTTTTGCGTTGCTAGCTTGGTAGCTTTGCGTTGCTATCTTGCTATCTTAACGATTGTAGCTTGCTTGCTTTGCGTATCTAGCTTGCAAGATTTCCTTTGCTAGCTTGCTAGCTTTGCGTTGCTAGCTTGCCAGGTTTGAGTTGCTAGCTAGCCAGCTTGTCGTTGCTTTTTTGCTAGCTTTGCGTTACTAGATTGCTAGATTGCTAGGTATACGTTGGTAGCTTGCTAGTTTTGCTATGCTAGCTTCCTAGATTTCTATATATGCGTTGGTAGCTTGCTAGCTTTGCGTTGCTAGCTTGCTAGATTTGCGTTGCTAGCTTGCTAGGATGCTAGATTTACGTTGCTAATTTGCTAGCTTTCGTTGCTAGCTCGCTAGCTTTGGTTGCTAGCTGGCTAGATTGTTTTGCTAGATTGCTAGCTTTGCGTTGATAGCTAGATAGATTGCCGTTGCTATCTTGATAGTTTGCCGTTTCTAGCTTGCTAGCTTTGCGTTGCTATCTTGCTAGATTTGCGTTGATCGCTTGCTAGCTCTGCGTTGCTAACTTGCTACCTTTGCGTTGCTAACTCCCTTGCTTTGCGTTGTTAGTTTGCTAGCTTGCCAGATTTGCGTTGCTAGGTTGCTAGCTTTGCGTTTCTTGCTTGCTAGCTATGTGTTGCTAGATTGCTAGCTTTGTGTTGCAAGCTTGCTATCTTTTATTTTCCTATCTTGATAGCTTCGCTTTGCTTGCTTTTTTGTTTGCTTTGCCTTTCTTGCTTTCTAGCTTTTTTTTCAAGCTTGCTAGCTTTGCGTGCTAGCCTCCTATCTTTGCGTTGCTAGCTTGGTTTCCTTGCTTTGTTAGCTTGCCAGTTTTGCGTTGCTAGCTTGCCAGGTTTGCGTTGCTAGCTTGCTTTATTTGTGTCTAACTTGCTAGATTTGCCTTGTACCTTGCCAGCTTTACGTTGCTAGTTTGCTAGCATTGCGTTGCCAGCTTGATAGATTGCCGTTGCTAACTTGATAGATTGCCGTTGCTAGCTTGATAGCTTTGCATTGCTATTTCGCTAGTTTTGCGTAGTTAACTCCCTTGCTTTGCGTTGCTAGTTTGCTAGCTTGCTAGATTTGCGTTGATAGGTTTCTAGCTTTGCGTTTCTAGCTTGCTAGCTATGTGTTGCTTGATTGCTTGTTTTGCGTTGCAAGCTTGCTAGCTTTTATTTTGCTAGCTTAATAGCTTCGTGTTGCTTGCTTTTTTGTTTGCTTTGCGGTTCTTTATTTCTAGCTTTCGTTTCTAGAGTGCTAGCTTTGCGTGCTAGCTTCCTATTTTTGCCTTGCTAGCTTGCTATATTTGCTTTGTTAGCTTGCCACCTTTGCGTTGCTAGCTTGTCAGGTTTGCGTTGCTAGCTTGCTTGATTTGTGTGGCTAACTTGCTAGATTTGCTTTGTACCTTGCCAGTTTACGTTGCTAGCTTTGCTAGCCTTGCGTTGCTAGCTTGCTACCTTTTCGTTGCTAGATTGCTAGGTTTGCGTTGCTTTCGTTGCTAGCTTGATTGTTTTGAGTTTCTAGATTGCTAGATTTGCGTTGTTAACTTGCTAGCTTTGCGTTCCTATCTTGCTAGCTATGCGTTGCTAGCTTGCTAGCTTTGCGTTGCTAGCTTGCTAGATTGCTAAATTTGCGTTTCTTGCTTGCTAGCTATGTGTTGCTAGATTGCTAGCTTTGTGTTGCAAGCTTGCTATCTTTTATTTTCCTATCTTGATAGCTTCGCTTTGCTTGCTTTTTTGTTTGCTTTGCCTTTCTTGCTTTCTAGCTTTTTTTTCAAGCTTGCTAGCTTTGCGTGCTAGCCTCCTATCTTTGCGTTGCTAGCTTGGTTTCCTAGCTTTGTTAGCTTGCCAGTTTTGCGTTGCTAGCTTGCCAGGTTTGCGTTGCTAGCTTGCTTTATTTGTGTCTAACTTGCTAGATTTGCCTTGTACCTTGCCAGCTTTACGTTGCTAGTTTGCTAGCTTTGCGTTGCTAGCATGCTAGATCGCTAGATTTGCGTTGCTAGCTTAATATCTCTGCGTTGCTGTCCTGCTGGATTTGCGTTGTTAACTTGCTAGTTTTGCATTGCTAACTGGCTATCTTTGCGTTGCTAGCTTGGTAGATTTGCGTCGCTAGCTTGCTGCCTTTACGTTGGTAGCTTGTTTTTTTTCGTTGCTACCTTGCTAGCTTTGCGTTGCTATTTTGCGAGCTTTGCGTTGCTAGCTTGCTAGCTTTGCGTTGCTAGCTTTCTAGAATGCTAGATATGTGTAGTAGCTTGCTAGCTTTGCGTTGCTAGCTTGCTAGCTTTGCGTTGCTAGCTTTCTAGAATGCTAGATATGTGTAGTAGCTTGCTAGCTTTGCGTTGCTAGCTTGCTAGCTTTGCGTTGCTAGCTTGATAGATTGACGTTGCTATCATGCTAACTTAGCGTTGCTAGCTTGATAGATTTACGTTGCTAGCTTGGTCGATTACCTTTGCTTGCTTGCTAGCATTTCGTTGCTATCTTGATAGCATTGCGTTGCTCGCTTACTAGCTCTTCGTTGTTAGCTTGTTAGATTGCTAGATTTGCTTTTCTAGCTTAATAGCTTTGCGTTGTTATCTTATTTCATTTGCTTTGCAAGTTTGTTAGCTTTAGGTTGCTTGCTTGCTAGTTTTGCGTTGCTAAATCCCTAGCTTTGCGTTGCTAGCTTGCTAGTTTTGCTGTGCTAACTTCCTAGCTTGGTTGATTTGCGATTCTAGGTTGCTAGCTTTGCGTTTGTAGCTTGCAAGCTCTGTATTGCTAGATTGCTAGCTTCGCGTTGCAAGCTTGCTATCTTTGCGTTGCTAACTTGAGAGCTTGATAAATTTGCGTCTCTAGCTTGCTAGCTTTGCGTTGCCTCCTTGCTTGCATTGTGTTTCTAGCTTGCAAGATTTCCATTTCCAGCTTACTAGCTTGCTAGATATGCGTTGCTATGTTGTTAGGTTTGCGTAGGTAGCATGCCAGCTTTGCGTTGCTAGCTTGCCAGTTTTGCGTTGCTAGCTAGCATGGTTTGCGTTTCTAACTTGCCAGCTTTGCGATGCTATCTTGCCAGCATTGTTTTGCTAGCTTGTCAGCATTGTGTTGCTAGCTTGCCAGCTTTGCATTATTAGCTTACAAGTTTTGGAATGCTAGCTGGCCAGTTTGCGTTGCTTGTTTTCTAGATTTGCGTGGCAATTTTGCTAGCTTTATGTTGCTACCTTGATAAGTTTCCTTTGCTAGCTTTATAGTTTTGAGTTGCTAGCTTGCTAGATTTGCGTTGCATGCTTGCTTGCTTGCTGTGCGTTTCTTTCTTCCTAGCTTTGAGTTGCTACCTTATTAGCTTGGCTTTTCTAGCTTGCTAGCTTTGCGTTGCTAGCTTGCTAGTTTTGCGTTGCTAGCTTGCTATATTGCTAGATTTGCGATGTTATCTTTGCCAGGTTTCGTTGCTATCTTGCTGGCTTTGCGTTGCTAGGCTGCTAACTTTTCGTTGCAAGCTTGCTAGCTTTGCGTTGCTAGCTTACTAGCATTGCATTGCCAGCTTGGTAACTCTGCGTTGCTAGCTTGCTACTTTCGCGTTGCTTGCTAGATTTGCGTTGCTAGCTTGGTAGCTTTGAGTTGCTAGGTTGCCAGTTTTCGTTGCTAGCTTGCTAGCATGCTAGATTTACGTTGCTAATTTGCTAGATCAGCGTTGCTAGCTTGCTAGATTTGATTGCTAGCTGGCTAGTTTTGATTTGCTAGCTTGCTTGCATTGCGTTGCTAGCTTGATAGATTTCCGTAGCTAACTTGATAGTTTGCCGTTGCTAGCTTGATAGCTTTGCGTTGCTATCTTGCTAGTTTTGCGTTGCTCGCTTGCTAGCTATGCGTTGCTAACTTGCTACCTTTGCGTTGCTAACTCCCTTGCTTTGCGTTTCTTGTTTGCTAGCTTGCTAGTTTTGCGTTGCTATCTTGCTATCTTTGCGTTGCTAGCTTGGTAGCTATGCGTTTCTAGCTTGCTATCTTTACGTTGGTATCTTGCTACATTTTCGTTGCTACCTTGCTAATTTTGCGTTTCTAGATTGCCAGTTTTGCGTTGCTAGCTTTCTAGCTTTGCGTTGCTAGCTTGCTAGATTGCTAGATTTGCGAAGTAGCTTGCTAGCTTTCGTTGCTAGCTTGCTAGCTTTGCGTTGCTAGATTTCTAGATTTACGTTGCTATCTTGCTAGCTTGCGTTGCTAGCTTGCTATCTTTGCGTTGCTAGCTTGCTAGTTTTGATTTGCTACCTTTCTAGCTTTGCGTTTCTACCTTGCTAGCTTGCTAGATTTGTGTTGCTAGCTTGCCAGCTTTGCGTTGCTAGCTTGCTATGTTTGCGTTGGTAGCTTGCTAGCTTTGCGTTTCTAGCTTGCTATCTTTGCGTTGCTAGCTTGTTAGCTTCCAGTTGCTAGATTGTTAGCTTTGCTTTTCTAGCCTGAGATCTTGGATTTGGTATCTTGCTAGATTTGCTTTGCTTGTTTAGCAATTCTTGCTGTTAATTTGAGTTGCATGCTTGCTAGCTTCGCGTTGCTAGCTTGCCAGATTTGCGTTCCTACCTAGCTAGCTTTGCGTTTCTAGCTTATAAGCTTTGCGTTTCTAGCTTACCAGATTTGCGTTGATAGCTTGGCAGTTTTGCGTTGATAGCTTTCCAGTTTGCTTTGTTAGCTTGCCAGGTTTGTGTTGCTAGCTTTGCTAGATTTGCATGCCTAGCTTGCTAGGTTTTCGTTGCTACTTTGTTGGCTTTCCCTTGTTAGCTTGCTAGCTTTGAATTGTTAGCTTGCTTGTTTAGCGTAACTAGCTTGCTAGCTTTGAGTTGATAGCTTGCAAGGTCTCTGGTTATGCGTTGCTAGCTTGCTAGCTCTGCGTGGCTAACTTGCTAGCTTTTCGTTGCTAGCTTGGTAGCTTTGCGTTGCTAGCTTGCTATCTTAACGATTGTAGCTTGCTTGCTTTGCGTATCTAGCTTGCTAGCTTTGCGTTGCTAGCTTGCTAGTTTTGCTTTGCTAGCTTGTCAGGTTTGAGTTGCTAGCTTGCCGGGTTGGCGTTGTTTTTTGCTAGCTTTGCGTTACTAGCTTGCTAGATTGTTAGATATGCGTTGGTAGCTAGCTAGTTTTGCTTTGCTAGCTTGCAATATTGCTAGATATGCGTTGGTAACTTGCTAGCTTTGCGTTGCTAGCTTGCTAAATTTGCGTTGCTAGCTTGCTAGCATGCTAGATGTACGTTGCTAATTTGCTAGATTTTCGTTGCTAGCTCGCTAGCTTTGGTTGCTACCTGGCTAGTTTCGTTTGTCTAGCTTGCTAGCTTTGCGTTGATAGCTTGATAGATTGACGTTGCTATCTTGATTGTTTGCCGTTTCTAGCTTGTTAGCTTTGCGTAGCTATCTTGCTAGCTTTGCGTTGCTTGCTTGCTAGCTCTGCGTTGCTAACTTGCTACCTTTGCGTTTGCTAACTCCCTTGCTTTGCGTTGCGAGTTTGCTAGCTTGTCAGATTTGCGTTCCTAAGTTGCTAGCTTTGCGTTTCTAGCTTGCTAGCTATGTGTTGCTAGATTGCTAGGTTTGCTTTGCAAGCTTGTTAGCTTTAATTTTGTAGCTTGATAGCTTCGATTTGCTTGCTTATTTGTTTGCTTTGCGTTTCTTGCTTTCTAGTTTTCCTTTCTAGCTTGCTAGCTTTGATTGCTAGCTCCCTATCTTTGCATTGCTAACTTGGTTTCCTTTCTTTGTTAGCTTGCCAGCTTTGCGTTGCTAGCTTGCCAGGTTTGCTTTTCTAGCTTGCTTGATTTGTGTCTAACTTCCTAGATTTGCGTTGTACCTTGCCAGATTTGCGTTGCTAGCTTGCTAGCTTTGCGTTGCTAGCTTGCTAGATTGTTAGATTTGCGTTGCTAGCTTGATAGCTCTGCGTTGTTATCTTGCTGGCTTTGAGTTCTTAGCATGCTTGTTTGCGTTGCTAACTTGCTCTCTTTGCGTTGCTAGCTTGGTAGCTTTGCGTCGCTAGCTTGCTATCTTTACGTTGGTAGCTTGCTAGCTTTGCGTTGCTAGCTTGCTAGCTTTGCGTTGCTTGCTTGCAAGCTTTGCGTTGCTAGCTTGCTAGCTTTGCGTTGCTAGCTTTCTAGATTGCTATATATGCGTAGTAGCTTGCTAGCTTTGCGTTGTTAGCTTGATAAATTTACGTTGCTATCTTGCTAACTTAGCGTTGCTAGCTTGAAAGTTTTGCGTTGCTAGCTTGGTAGATTGCCTTTGCTAGCTTGCTAGCATTTCGTTGCTATCTAGATAGCATTGCGTTGCTCGCTTATTAGCTCTTCGTTGTTAGCTTGTTATATTGCTTGATTTGCGTTTCTAGCTTAATAACTTTGCGTTGCTAACTTACTTGATTTGCGTTGCAAGTTTGTTAGATTTAGGTTGCTGGCTTGCTAGCTTTGCGTTGCTAATTCCTTAGCTTTGCGTTGCTAGCTTGCTAGTTTTGCTGTGCTAACTTCCTAGCTTGGTTGATTTTCGTTTCTAGGTTGCTAGCTTTGCGTTTGTAGCTTGCAAGCTATGTATTGCTAGATTGCTAGCTTCGCGTTGCAAGCTTGCTATTTTTGCGTTGCTAACTTGAGAGCTTGATAAATTTGCGTCTCTAGTTTGCTAGCTTTTTCGTTGCCTCCTTGCTAGCATTGTGTTGCTAGCTTGCAAGGTTTCCATTGCCAGATTACTAGCTTGCTAGATATGCGTTGCTATGTTGCTAGGTTTGGGTAGGTAGCATACCAGCTTTGCGTTGCTAGCTTGCCAGTTTTGCGTTGCTAGCTAGCATGGTTTGCGTTTCTAACTTGCCAGCTTTGCGATGCTATCTTGCCAGCATTGCGTTGCTAGCTTGCCAGCTTTGTGTTGCTAGCTTGCCAGCTTTGCGTTATTAGCTTACCAGCTTTGGAATGCTAGCTGGCCAGTGTGCGTTGCTTGTTTTCTAGATTTGCGTGGCAATGTTGCTAGCTTTATGTTACTACCTTGATAAGTTTCCTTTGCTAGCTTTATAGTTTTGAGTTGCTAGCTTGCTAGATTTGCGTTGCATGCTTGCTTGCTTGCTGTGCGTTTCTTTCTTCCTAGCTTTGGGTTGCTACCTTATTAGCTTGGCTTTTCTAGCTTGCTAGCTTTGCGTTGCTAGCTTGCTAGCTTTGCGTTGCTATCTTGCTAAATTGCTATATTTGCGATGTTATCTTTGCCAGGTTTCGTTGCTATCTTGCTGGCTTTGCGTTGCTAGGTTGCTAGCTTTTCGTTGCAAGATTGCTAGCTTAACGTTGCTAGCTTACTAGCATTGCATTGTAGATTGGTAACCCTGCGTTGCTAGCTTGCTACCTTCGCGTTGCTTTCTTGCTAGTTTTGCGTTGCTAGCTTGGTAGCTTTGTGTTGCTAGGTTGCCAGTTTTCGTTGCTAGCTTGCTAGCATGCTAGATTTACGTTGCTAATTTGCTAGATCAGTGTTGCTAGCTTGCTAGATTTGGTTGCTAGCTGGCTAGTTCGATTTGCTAACTTGCTTGCATTGCGTTGCTAGCTTGATAGATTTGCGTTGCTAGCTTGCTAGTTTTGCGTTGCTCGCTTGCTAGCTATGCTTTGCTAAGTTGCTACCTTTGCGTTGCTAACTCCCTTGCTTTGCGTTGCTAGTTTGCTAGCTTGCTAGTTTTGCGTTGCTAACTTGCTATCTTTGCGTTTCTAGCTTGGTAGCTTTGCGTTTCTAGCTTGCTATCTTTACGTTGTTATCTTGCTACATTTTCGTTGCTATCTTGCTAACTTTGCGTAGCTAGATTGCCAGCTTTGCGTTGCTAGCTTTCTAGCTTTGCGTTGCTAGCTTGCTAGATTGCTAGATATGCGAAGTAGCTTGCTAGCTTTCGTTGCTAGCTTGCTAGCTTTCCGTTGCTAGATTTCTAGATTTACGTTGCTATCTTGCTAGCTTGCGTTGCTAGCTTGCTATCTTTCCGTTGCTAGCTTGCTAGTTTTGATTTGCTAGCTTGCTAGCTTTGCGTTTCTACCTTGCTAGCTTGCTAGATTTGCGTTGCTAGCATGCCAGCGTTGCGTTGCTATCTTGCTATGTTTGCGTTGGTAGCTTGCTAGCTTTGCGTTTCTAGCTTGTTATCTTTGCGTTACTAGCTTGTTAGCTTCCAGTTGCTAGATTGCTAGCTTTGCTTTTCTAGCCTGAGAGCTTTGATTTGGTATCTTGCTAGATTTGCTTTGCTTGTTTAGCAATTCATGCTGTTAACTTTTCGTTGCATGCTTGCTAGCTTCGCGTTGCTAGCTTGCCAGATTTGCGTTGCTACCTAGCTAGCTTTGCGTTTCTAGCTTATCAGCTATGCCTTTCTAGCTTACAAGATTTGCGTTGGTAGCTTGGCAGTTTTGCGTTGATACCTTGCCAGTTTGCTTTGTTAGCTTGAAAGGTTTGTGTTGCTAGCTTTGCTAGATTTGCATGTCTAGCTTGCTAGCATTTCGTTGCTACCTTGCTGGCTTTCCGTTTTTAGCTTGCGAGCTTTGAATTGTTAGCTTTCTAGTTTTGCGTAACTAGCTTGCTAGCTTTGAGTTGATAGCTTGCAAGGTCGCTGGTTATGCTTTGCTAGCTTGCTAGCTATGCGTTGCTAACTTGCTAGCTATGCGTTGCTAGCTTGGTAGCTTTGCGTTGCTAGCTTGCTATCTTAACGATTGTAGCTTGCTTGCTTTGCGTATCTAGCTTGCTAGCTTTGCGTTGCTAGCTTGCTAGTTTGCTTTGCTAGCTTGTCAGGTTTGAGTTGCTAGCTTGCCAGGTTGGCGTTGTATTTTGCTAGCTTTGCGTTACAAGCTTGCTAGATTGTTAGATATGCGTTGGTAGCTTGCTAGTTTTGCTTTGCTAGCTTGCTCTATTGCTAGATATTCGTTGGTAACTTGCTAGCTTTGCGTTGCTAGCTTTCTAAATTTGCGTTGCTAGCTTGCTAGCATGCTAGATGTACGTTGCTAATTTGCTAGCTTTTCGTTGCTAGCTCGCAAGCTTTGGTTGCTAGCTGGCTAGTTTTGTTTGCTAGCTTGCGAGCTTTGCGTTGATAGCTTGATAGATTGAGGTTGCTATCTTGATAGTTTGCCGTTTCTAGCTTGCTAGCTTTGCGTTGCTAGCTTGCTAGCATGCTAGATGTACGTTGCTAATTTGCTAGCTTTTCGTTGCTAGCTCGCAAGCTTTGGTTGCTAGCTGGCTAGTTTTGTTTGCTAGCTTGCGAGCTTTGCGTTGATAGCTTGATAGATTGAGGTTGCTATCTTGATAGTTTGCCGTTTCTAGCTTGCTAGCTATGTGTTGCTAGATTGATAGATTTGCTTTGCAAGCTTGTTAGCTTTAATTTTGCTAGTTTGATAGCTTCGCTTTGCTTGCTTATTTATTTGCTTTGGGTTTCTTTCTTTCTAGCTTTCGTTTCTAGCTTGCTAACTTTGCGTGCTAGCTCCCTATCTTTGCGTTGCTAACTTGGTTTCCTTGCTTTGTTAGCTTGCCAGCTTTGCGTTGCTAGCTTGCCAGTTTTGCTTTTCTAGCTTGCTTGATTTGTGTGTCTAACTTCCTAGATTTGCGTTGTACCTTGCCAGCTTTACGTTGCTAGCTTGCTAGCTTTGCGTTGCTAGCTTGCCAGATTGCTAGATTTGCGTTGCTAGCTTGATAGCTCTGCGTTGTTTCCTTGCTGGCTTTGAGTTCTTAGCATGCTTGTTTTCCGTTGCTAACTTGCTCTCTTTGCGTTGCTAGCTTGGTAGCTTTGCGTCGCTAGCTTGCTATATTTACGTTGGTAGCTTGCTAGCTTTGCGTTGCTAGCTTGCCAGATTGCTAGATTTGCGTTGCTAGCTTGATAGCTCTGCGTTGTTTCCTTGCTGGCTTTGAGTTCTTAGCATGCTTGTTTTCCGTTGCTAACTTGCTCTCTTTGCGTTGCTAGCTTGGTAGCTTTGCGTCGCTAGCTTGCTATATTTACGTTGGTAGCTTGCTAGCTTTGCGTTGCTAGCTTGCGAGCTTTGCGTTGCTAGCTTGCTAGCTTTGCGTTTCTAGCTTGCTAGATTGCTAGATATGTGTTGTAGCTTGCTAGATTTGCGTTGCAAGCTTGCTAGCTTTGCGTTGCTAGCTTTCTAGATTTACGTTGCTATCTTGCTAGCTTTGCGTTCCTAGCTTGATAGCTTTGCGTTTTTAGCTTGCTAGTTTTGATTTGCTAGCTTGCTAGCTTTGCGTTGCTACCTTGCCAGCTTTGCGTTCCTAGCTTGATAGTTTTGCGTTGGTAGCTTGCTATCTTTGCGTTTCTAGCTTGCTATCTTTCCGATGCTAGCTTGCTAGCTTGTTAAATTTGCGTTTCTAGGTAGCTAGCTTTACGTTTCTAGCTTGCTAGCTATATATTGCTAGATTGCTTGCTTTACGTTGCAAGCTTGCTAACTTTGCGTTGCTGTCTTGATAGCATTATATATTTGCGTTGCTAGCTTGCTAGCTTTGCGTTGCCTCCTTGCTAGCATGGTGTTGCTAGCTTGCCAGCTTTCCGTTGCTAGCTTAATAGCTTGCTAGATATGCGTTGCTATGTTGCTAGGTTTGCGTTGCTAACATGCCAGCTTTGCGTTGCTAGCTTGCCATTTTTGCTTTGCTAGCTAGCCTGGTTTGCGATTCTAGCTTGCCAGCTTTGCGTTGCTAGCTTGCCAGCATTGCGTTGCTAGCTTGCCAGCTTTGCGTTGCTAGCTTGCCAGGTTTGCGTTAGTATCTTACCAGCTTTGTTTTGCTACCTGGCCAGTTTGCGTTGCTAGATTTCTATATTTGCGTGGCAAACTTGCTAGCTTTGCGTTGCTACCTTGATAGCTTTCCGTTGCTAGCTTACAAATTTTGAGTTGCTAGCTTGCTAGCTTTGCGTTGCTAGCTTGCCAGCATTGCGTTGCTAGCTTGCCAGCATTGCGTTGCTAGCTTGCCAGCATTGCGTTGCTAGCTTGCCAGCATTGCGTTGCTAGCTTGCCAGCATTGCGTTGCTAGCTTGCCAGCATTGCGTTGCTAGCTTGCCAGCATTGCGTTGCTAGCTTGCCAGCATTGCGTTGCTAGCTTGCCAGCATTGCGTTGCTAGCTTGCTAGCTTTCGTTGCTATCTTGCTGGCTTTGCGTTGCTAGTTTTCTAGCTTTGCTCTTCTAGCTTTGTTTTGCTAGCTTACTAGCTTGGCTTTGCTAGTTTGGTAACTTTGCGTTGCTAGCTTGCTGCCTTTGCGTTGCTTGCTTGCTAGTTTTGCGTTGCTAGTTTGGGTACTTTGTGTTGCTAGGTTGCCAGCTTTTCCTTGCTATCTTGCTATCTTTCCGTTGCTAGCTTGCTAGCTTGCTAGATATGCGTTGCTAGCTTGCTAGCTTTGCATTGCTAGCTTGCTAACTTTTGCGTTTGCTAGCTTGCTAGCTTTGCGTTGCTTGCTTGCTTTGGATTTATTGCTTGCTAGCTTTGCGTTGCTAGCTTGCTAGTGTGCGTTGCAAGCTTGCTAGCTTTGCGTTGCTAGCTTGATAGCTTTGAGTTGCTATCTTGCCAGCTTTGCGTTGCTAGCTTGCCAGGTTTGCGTTGCTAGCTTGCCTGCTTTGCGTTTCTAGATGGCAGCTTTGCGTTGTTAGCTTTCCAGCTATGCGTTGCTATCTTTGCCAGCTTTGCTTTCTTAGCTTGCCAGCATTGCGTTGCTAGCTTGCAAGGTTTGCATTTCTACTCTTACCGTCCCCCTCGTTTAACCTCCAGCCACACTGGTTGGTCGCTTCTCTTTACCTTCATTTCTTTCTTTTCTTGTACTCACCACTGTCGTCGTTGGTCGTGGAGCTCGCAGCTAGGTCGGCATTAACTGGCTCCACCGCTTCTCCAACTCCACCATTTCTCTTCACTATGGAAAGGGTATCCGGGCCTGGACTTGGACTGGTTGGTTATGGGCGCCAGCAACTGTGGGTACAGCTGCAAAGTGAAGGGAAAAAGTGGACGGGGTTCGAGCTGATGATGATCGGTGTAGCAGTAGTTGGCGTGAGACTCTGGCTCAGGTTGTTTAGGGCCTTACTCCGACGAGGAGGAAAGAACACACGGGACACACAAACACTTGGCTCCACTTGACTTTATTGACTTTTTTAATCTGCGCGCCTCTGAGATACATTTCAGTGCGTTACTCTACTGTAATTCCACCCGTTGCTCGAACACTAATTTTACTTAACATACGAGTGAGACAGACAGACGCGTCCGGTCAGTTGAACCGTTCTTACGAGCCTCTCCACAGGAATTGCCTCTCTGCATTTTCAGATTCAGAGGTCCTGCCACAATTTGAAGAAGGCCTCATTGTCATCTTCCACATTTCCGGGTTGGCCGAATTTAGAAGGGGGAGGGGTTCGATAGATATCTCATTCCTCCACTGGTCAGCTGTTTCGCGGCGAGCGTTGGGGTTCACACGCTCTCACCGTCTTTCTGACCCGGGGTGGATTGAGAGGGTTCAATCTAACGGTCTCCTAAGAGTAAGTCCGTGATGAATCAGGTGTTGTAAATTGGCCCCTTTCCTGTACTAATAAAACAATTCGCCGCTCTTTGCTAAAAGCAGGTTTTAGCCTTTGGAGAGTTATGACCGTTAGAGGGCCACCTCTCTCTAGTGACAAAAGTTCTTTTCAATGTCTTTTTTACATATTTATCTCATTAGTACATATGGCGCTTTATAAAAGTAAGGATAGTGTCGGGCTGGTTTTGTTTTAGTACGGGGATTGCGACCCGTCATAAAATTTACAATCCCGGAACTGCGAAAGTGTTCAGGTCCCGTTGGTTGGAGTGGGGTGTCAGGTATTGCCTCTGCATTGATGTAGCGACAAGTACCGACACACGTGAACAAAACACTGGAGCCCTTAGCATTGTGCGGTTACACTAACTTCCCACGTTTGCGTTGATACCTTGCCAGAATTGCGTGGCTAACTTGCTAGCTTTGAGTTGCTGCGTTGCTAGATTTCTGTTGCTAGCTTGCTATCTGTGCGTTGCTAGCTTTCTAGCTTTGCGTTGCTAGCTTGCTAGTTTTGCGTTGCTTGCTTGCTTGCTTTGAGTATATTGCTTGCAAGCTTTCGATGCTAGCTTGTTTGTTTGCGTTGCTAGCTTGCAAGATTTCCGTTGAAAGCTTGCAAGCTTTGCGTTGCAACCTAGACAGCTTTTGCGTTTCAAGCTTGCCAGGTTTGCGTTGTTAGCTTACCAGTTTTGCGTTGCTAGCTTGCCAGCTTTGCGTTGCTAGCTTTCTAGCTTTGCGTTGCTAGCTTGCTAGTTTTGATTTGCTAGCTTGCTAGCTTTGCGTTGCGACCTTGCTATCTTGCTAGATTTGCGTTGCTAGCTTGCCAGCTTTGCGTTGCTAGCTTTCTAGCTTTGCGTTGCTAGCTTGCTAGTTTTGATTTGCTAGCTTGCTAGCTTTGCGTTGCGACCTTGCTATCTTGCTAGATTTGCGTTGCTAGCTTGCCAGCGTTGCGTTGCTAGCTTGCTATGTTTGCGTTGGTAGCTTGCTAGCTATGATTTCTAGCTTGCTATTTTTGCGTTGCTAGCTTGTTAGCTTCCTGTTGCTAGATTGCTAGCTTTGCTTTTCTAGCCTGAGCGCTTTGATTTGGTATCTTGCTAGATTTGCTTTGCTTGCTTAGCAATTCTTGCTGTTAAATTTGCGTTGCATGCTTGCTAGCTTTGCGTTGCAAGCTTGCCAGTTTTGCGTTGCTACCTAGACATCTTTGCGTTTCTATCTTATCAGCTTTGCATTACCAGCTTACCAGCTTTGCGTTGATAGTTTGGAAGCTTTGCTTTGATAGCTTGCCAGTTTGCGTTGTTAGCTGGCCAGGTTTGTGTTGCTATCTTTGCTAGTTTTGCATGTCTAGCTTGCTAGATTTTCGTTGCTACCTTGCTGGCTTTCCGTTGTTGCTTGCTAGTTTTGCGTAACTAGTTTGCTAGCTTTGAGTTGATAGCTTGCAAGGTCGCTAGATTTGCGTTGCTAGCTTGATAGTTTTGCGTTGCTATCTTGCTGGTTAGGCGTTGCTAGCTTGCTAGATTTGCGTTGCTAACTTGCTAGCATTGCGTTGCTAGCTTGGTAGCTTTGCGTTTCTTGCTTGCTATCTTATCGATTTTAGATTGCTTGCTTTGCGTATCTAGCTTGTTAGCTTTGCGTTGCTAGCTTGCTAGCTTTGCGTTGCTAGCTTGCCAGGATTGAGTTGCTAGCTTGCCGGCTTGGCGTTGCTTTTTTGCTAGCTTTGCTTTACTAGCTTGCTAGATTGCTAGATATGCGTTGGTAGCTTGCTAGTTTTGCTTTGCTAGCTTGCTATATTGCTAGATATGCGTTGGTAGCTTGCTAGCTTTGCGTTGCTAGCTTGCTAGCATGCTAGGTGTACGTTGCTAATTTGCTAGCTTTCCGTTGCTAGCTTGCTAGCTTTGGTTGCTAGCTGGCTCGTTTTATTTGCTAGCTTGCTAGCTTTGCGTTGAGAGCTTGATAGATTGCCGTTGCTATCTTGATAGTTTGCCGTTTCTAGCTTGCTAGCTTTGCGTAGCTATCTTGCTACCTTTGCGTTGCTCGCTTGCTAGCTCTGCGTTGCTAACTTGCTACCTTTGGTTGCTAACTCCCTTGCTTTGCGTTGCTAGTTAGCTAGCTTGTCAAATTTGCGTTGCTAAGTTGCTAGCCATGCGTTTCTAGCTTGCTAGCTATGTGTTGCAAGATTGCTAGATTTGCGTTGCAAGCTTGCTAGCTTTTATTTTGCTAGCTTGATATCTTCTCTTTGCTTGCTTATTTGTTTTCTTTGCGTTTCTTGCTTTCTAGCTTTCGTTTCTAGCTTGCTAACTTTGCGTGCTAGCTCCCTATCTTTTAGTTGCTAGCTTGGTTTCCTTGCTTTGTTAGCTTGCCAGCTTTGCGTTGCTAGCTTGCCAGGTTTGCGTTGCTAGCTTGCTTGATTTGTGTGTCTAACTTGCTAGATTTGCGTTGTACCTTGCCAGATTTACGTTGCTAGCTTGCTAGTTTTGCGTTGCTAGCTTGCTAGCTTTGCGTTGCTAGATTGCTAGCTTTGCGTTGCTTGCTTGCTTCCTTTGAGTTTCTCACTTGCTAGCTTTCCTTGCTAGCTTGCTTGTTTTGAGATGATAGATTTCTATATTTGCGTTGCTAACTTGCTAGCTTTGCGTTCCTATCTTGCTAGCTATGCGTTGCTAGCTTGCTAGCTTTGCGTTGCTAGCTTACTAGTTTTGATTTGCTAGCTTGCTAGCTTTGCGTTGCATGCTTGCCTGCTTGCACTGCGTTTATTTCTTACTAGCTCTGCGTTGCTACCTTGTTAGCTTGGCTTTGCTAGCTTGCTAGCTTTGCGTTCTAGCTTGCTAGCTTTGCGTTTCTAGCTTACTAAAATGCTAGATTTGCGATGCTAGCTTGCTAGCTTTCGTTGCTATCTTGCTGGCTTTGCGTTGCTAGTTTGCTAGCTTTGCTCTTCTAGCTTTGTTTTGCTAGCTTACTAGCTTGGCTTTGCTAGTTTGGTAACTTTGCGTTGCTAGCTTGCTGCCTTTGCGTTGCTTGCTTGCTAGTTTTGCGTTGCAAGTTTGGGTACTTTGTGTTGCTAGGTTGCCAGCTTTTCCTTGCTATCTTGCTATCTTTCCGTTGCTAGCTTGCTAGCTTGCTAGATATGCGTTGCTAGCTTGCTAGCTTTGCATTGCTAGCTTGCTAACTTTTGCGTTTGCTAGCTTGCTAGC
>NW_019745140.1:0-3127 GCF_002891405.2 Cryptotermes secundus | reverse complement strand
TAAAAGCAGGTTTTAGCCTTTGGAGAGTTATGACCGTTAGAGGGCCACCTCTCTCTAGTGACAAAAGTTCTTTTCAATGTCTTTTTTACATATTTATCTCATTAGTACATATGGCGCTTTATAAAAGTAAGGATAGTGTCGGGCTGGTTTTGTTTTAGTACGGGGATTGCGACCCGTCATAAAATTTACAATCCCGGAACTGCGAAAGTGTTCAGGTCCCGTTGGTTGGAGTGGGATGTGAGGTATTGCCTCTGCATTGATGTAGCGACAAGTACCGACACACGTGAACAAAACACTGGAGCCCTTAGCATTGTGCGGTTTCACTAGCTTCCCACGTTTGCGTTGATACCTTGCCAGAATTGCGTGGCCTACTTGCTAGCATTGCGTTGCTGCGTTGCTAGATTTCAGTTGCTAGCTTGCTATCTTTGCGTTGCTAGCTTTCTAGATTTGCGTTGCTAGCTTGCTAGTTTTGCGTTGCTTGCTTGCTTGCTTGCTTGCTTTGAGTACATTTCTTGCAAGCTTTCGATGCTAGCTTGTTTGTTTTGCGTTGCTAGCTAGCAAGATTTGCGTTGAAAGCTTGCAAGCTTTGCTTTGCTACCTAGACAGCATTGCGTTTCAAGCTTGCCAGGTTTGCGTTGTTAGCTTACCAGTTTTGCTTTGCTAGCTTGCCAGTTTTGCGTTGCTAGCTTTCTAGCTTTGCGTTGCTAGCTTGCTAGATTGCTAGATATGCGAAGTAGCTTGCTAGAATTCGTTGTTAGCTTGCTAGCTTTGCGTTGCTAAATTTCTAGATTTACGTTGCTATCTTGCTAGCTTCCGTTGCTAGCTTGCTATCTTTGCGTTGCTAGATTGCTGGTTTTGATTTGCCAGCTTCTTAGCTTTGCGTTGCAACCTTGCTACCTGGCTAGATTTGCGTTGCTAGCTTGCCAGCGTTGCGTTGCTAGCTTGCTATGTTTGCGTTGGTAGCTTGCTAGCTATGCGTTTCTAGCTTGATATCTTTGCGTTGCTAGCTTGTTAGCTTCCAGTTGCTAGATTGCTATCTTTGCTTTTCTAGCCTGAGAGCTTTGCGTTGGTATCTTGCTAGATTTGCTTTGCTTGCTTAGCAATTCTTGCTGTTAAATTTGCGTTGCATGCTTGCTAGCTTTGCGTTGCAAGCTTGCCAGTTTTGCGTTGCTACCTAGATATCTTTGCGTTTCTAGCTTATCAGCTTTGCGTTACCAGCTTACCAGCTTTGCGTTGATAGCTTGGCAGCTTTGCTTTGATAGCTTGCCAGTTTGCGTTGTTAGCTGGCCAGGTTTATTTTGCTAGCTTTGCTAGATTTGCATGTCTAGCTTGCTAGCTTTTCGTTGCTACCTTGCTGGCTTTCCGTTGTTAGCTTGCTAGCTTTGAATTGTTAGCTTATTTGTTTTGCGTAACTAGCTAGCTAGCTTTGAGTTGTTAGCTTGCAAAGTCACTAGATTTGCGTTGCTAGCTTCATAGTTTGCGTTGGTATCTTGCTGGTTATGCGTTGCTAGCTTGCTAGATTTGCGTTGCTAACTTGCTAGCTTTGCGTTGCTAGCTTGGTAGCTTTGCGTTGCTAGCTTGCTATCTTATCGATTGTAGCTTGCTTGCTTTGCGTATCTAGCTTGCTAGCTTTGCGTTGCTAAGTTGCTAGATTTGCGTTGCTAGCTTGCCGGCTTGGCGTTGCTTTTTTGGTAGCTCTGCGTTACTAGCTTGCTAGATTGCTAGATATGCGTTGGTAGCTTGCTAGTTTTGCTTTGCTAGCTTGCTATATTGCTAGATATGCGTTGGTAGCTTGCTAGCTTTGTGTTGTTAGCTTGCTACATTTGCGTTGCTATCTTGCAAGCATGCTAGATGTACGTTGCTAATTTGCTAGCTTTCGTTGCTAGCTCGCTAGCTTTGGTTGCTAGCTGGCTAGTTTGTTTGCTAGCTTGCTAGCTTTGCGTTGATAGCTTGATAGATTGCCGTTGCTATCTTGATAATTTGCCGTTTCTAGCTTGGTAGCTTTGCGTAGCTATCTTGCTAGCTCTGCGTTGCTAACTTGCTACCTTTGGTTGCTAACTCTCTTGCTTTGCGTTTCTACTTTGCTAGCTTGTCAGATTTGCGTTGCTAAGTTGCTAGGTTTGCGTTTCTAGCTTTCTAGCTATGTGATGCTAGATTGCTAGATTTGCGTTGCAAGCTTGCTAGCTTTTATGTTGCTAGCTTGATACCTTCGCTTTGCTTGCTAATTTGTTTGCTTCGCGTTTCTAGCCTTCTAGCTTTCGTTTCTAGCTTGCTAGCTTTTCGTGCTAGCTCCCTCTCTTTACGTTGCTAGCTTGGTTTCCTTGCTTTGTTTGCTTGCCAGCTTTTCGTTGCTAGCTTGCCAGGATTGCGTTGCTTGCTTGCTTGATTTGTGTGTCTAACTTGCTAGATTTGCGTTGTACCTTGCCAGATTTACGTTGATGGCTTGCTAGCTTTGCGTTGCTAGCTTGCTAGCTTGTTAAATTTGCGTTTCTAGGTAGCTAGATTTACGTTTCTAGCTTGCTAGCTATGTATTGCTAGATTGCTAGCTTTATGCAAGCTTGCTAGCTTTTCGTTGCTAGCTTGCCAGGATTGCGTTGCTAGCTTGCTAGCTTGTTAAATTTGCGTTTCTAGGTAGCTAGATTTACGTTTCTAGCTTGCTAGCTATGTATTGCTAGATTGCTAGCTTTATGCAAGCTTGCTAGCTTTTCGTTGCTAGCTTGCCAGGATTGCGTTGCTAGCTTGCTAGCTTGTTAAATTTGCGTTTCTAGGTAGCTAGATTTACGTTTCTAGCTTGCTAGCTATGTATTGCTAGATTGCTAGCTTTATGCAAGCTTGCTAGCTTTTCGTTGCTAGCTTGCCAGGATTGCGTTGCTAGCTTGCTAGCTTGTTAAATTTGCGTTTCTAGGTAGCTAGATTTACGTTTCTAGCTTGCTAGCTATGTATTGCTAGATTGCTAGCTTTATGCAAGCTTGCTAGCTTTTCGTTGCTAGCTTGCCAGGATTGCGTTGCTAGCTTGCTAGCTTTGCGTTGCTAGCTTGCTAGTTTTGCGTTGTTAGCTTGCTAACTTTGCGTTTCTAGCTTCCTATCTTTCCGATGCTAGCTTGCTAGCTTGTTAAATTTGCGTTTC
>NW_019745139.1:82564-112058 GCF_002891405.2 Cryptotermes secundus | reverse complement strand
GAAGCCAGCGACTAACCGCTTGAGCTATGGCGCGGCCCTATATATATATATATACATACATACATACAGACATATAAGTTAATATTGAGTACACTTAATATTTTATCAACTAAGAAGTACATATTATAAAGTATGATTAAGAGAGAGACAGTTTTGGTTCAAAATATTAGCAGCTGAAGGGCATAGGGATAATAATAATAATGATCTATTAACAAATTTAGAATTGAAAATAACAAAAATTTTCCTGACTCCAGTAGGATTCAATCCTACGGTCATCGACGCACGAGTCCATCACGCTAAACCACCTGAACTGTATACTACAGCTCGATTGTAGACTCCGCTACACCAACAGCACAAGACATGTGACTATAATCTGTGTAACAGGAAGGGAGACTTTAAAGAGCTATGCCCGGAACTCCGTGTTCGATTTTGATGTACGTGTATTTTCCGTACCTGAATCAGCCTTCCTATATTTGTATACTTTTTAGACCTTCTGAATCATGAACCTCCCACTATAACAATGCGAGCTCGCCAGGCTAATTAATGCGCTGTTTCGGTACGATTCTAAATACAGGGGATGGACAAAAATAAGGAAACACCCAACAAAAAACACATTACCGTGACTAATATGGTGTAGGACAACCTCTGGCTTGCAGAACTTCTTGCAGTCTCCTTGGAATGGATAAACAGAGGTCCTGTATGATTTGCAAGGGAATCTTGTACCATTCTTCCTGCAAAACATTAGCAAGTTCTGTTAACGATGATGGAAGTGGACAGCGCGCACGCAGATTGCTCCCCAAAACAGACCACAAAAGCTGAATAATATCGATATCTGGCGATTGTGGAAGCCCTGGCAGACGTGACACTGCATCTTCGTGCTCATAAAACCAGTCCTGGACGATGTGAGCTGTGTGAACACGGGCATTGTCGTCTTGGTAAACAGCATCACCACTGGGGAACAAAGTTTGCACCATGGGATGGGCCTGGTCGCCCAAAATGGCCACACAGTCGTTGGCACTGACGTGACCTTGCAGGGTAATGATGGGTCCCACAGAATACCACGATATGGCTGCCCATACCATGATCGAACCCCCGCAATGTTTCACTCTTGGCAGCAAACAATCTGGATCGTAAGCTTGGGATGGCGTTCTCCAGACGTAAACTCGGCCAGAAGTCGGAAACAGTGTGAAGGTGGTCTCATCCGACCAAATGACCGCTTTCCATTGCTCCACTCCAGGTTTTATGATTCGGCACCACATTCTCCTCTTAGTGGCATTCTGATCACTGATGAGTGGCTTTGGAATTGTAGCTCGTCCAAAAATACCCTGCTTGTGGAGTTCCCTTCGTACTGTTTTGGTGCTGACAGGGATTGTGAGCGTGACATTCAGTTCAGCAGTCACTTTTACAGCTGTAGTCTTCTTATTTTTCGTCACAATCCTACGCAATGTTCGTCTGTCTCGATCACTCAACACACATTTCCGTCCAGGCTGGTGTTTATCGGATGCGGTTTTTCCAGTCCTCCTGTATGCGGTCATAATCTTGGATACCTTGGTTACGGAAGCACCCACCATACGGGCCCCAATAATTTGCCCGCGTTCGAATTCTGTTAGCTCTGACATGGACTAAAAACTGCACAGAACACTGTCTCGACAACAAATGAAGCTTGCAACGTACTGCGGAGTTTGTACAGGTTTGGGCAGATACGACAGCGTCACCTACAATCGTCGCTAAAATAAACACTTCAATTCAGGCAAGCATTTCACGAGGTGTTTCCATACTTTTGTGCATCCCCTGTACATTTCATTAGTTTTTAGTCCTCGCTCGGAAATGGTTTTATTGCCGTTTGCTAGTACAGGCCTTGCTAAAGAGCCTGATCTTATAACTGCTGCAGCAATGATTCACCATCCCCAAATTAATTCTTAGGCATAACACGACAGAGCCTAATCTACGCAAAAAGAACACTTCATTTTCCGCTTCAATAAAATATCTTTTTGGGGGTGTTTAAAAGGGCGAATAATCAACAGTTTCTTTCCTACAGTTAAAGTATTACAGTTTATGAAAGCTGTGAAAGGTAAAGTTGTCCCTGTGCTTATTTAATGAAACACCGTGCCATGAAGAAGTATGGAGAGTGGAGGTATAGGTCCAACTCGGCACTAGACGGAGTTGAGCGGCCAGCTTCACGCCCCTGCCGCTTTTCCCCCAGGGAAAGAGCCTCCAGTACCCATTGGATAGTAGGTTGGGTGGGCCCCAGAGTCGGTTAGGACGTTGTGAAGAAGGGGAAACCCGCAGCCCGCCGCTAAACTGACTGATCTGGCCGGGGTTCGAATCCCAGCAGGGACATCTGAGGTTCTCGGAGCGGAGAATGTTACGTCTGCGACCTTCAGGGACTTAACGAATGAGTGTGGCAGACAGCTACCAATATCTGGGAGAAACATGAGAAGTACGCTTTCATTCAAGCTAAAGAAAAACGTTATCAATCCAACGAAAACAGAGCTAAGTACAGTAAGATAAAGGTATGGATTGCGTCATATTTCAGCGAATGGGTCTATTCTTTGAAATAGCCTATGTACAGCTGCATTGATAAACATGCCACCTGGCTCATATACAAAACCAAAGACAAGCATAATGTGACGCCGTGTAGTTTAACACATAGGTATCTCTGTTTCGGTTAGATCTTCTGCTTCGTAGCAGAATTGTATGCTGTGCGGAGAAAGCGGTCATATACGACGGGAGGCTAAGTATCTGGGGTTAAGATAGTCAAAGTGGTCAGGGTCATGGGTCCCGTAACCAAGAATCACTGTGCTGGCGAAGATGAGCGACCGATGAGGGACCACAGGATTCCTGCTCAGTTTACACCACTCACATTGGTTCGCTCTTAGCCCCAGTTCTTGTAATTCTGTCCCTATAACATCGACTGCTTTCCCCCGCGCGGTTTCATCTTCTAACCTGGTGATCACGCGAGCAGTTGCCTCCATCTACGGAATTACATGGCCTCACTTCTCGGAAGACAGCAAGTAATGTTCAGGAGTCACAGTACTGTAAAATTCAAGTGCCTCTCTGTTCCGGTGGCAGCACGTTGTTAGAACGGCCTCACACTGACATTGTGGCCTGGAATCCAGCTATACAGCCCAGTGAGGGACAGATTCTTCTTCCAGGATATCTAACGCTTTCCGGAATAAACAATACTGGAACGGTGCAGAGGAGTTTTCATGTGCCCTCTTTGCACATCTTCAGACATAACTGTATGCCGCACAGATGAACAGGAGAACCCGTCTATGTGTTCAATTTAAGCGCTTTGTAGAAAGAAAGCATGATATTATTTATTTAACGACGGTATCAGTAGGACAGTCTACAGGCCCATAGCGTCGAATGGTATGACTTGTGAATAATCGATTGAAAAGGGTGTGGAAGAAAGAGGTGGTAGCCCCATCTGAGGTATTATGCCAGCATTTGCCTGGAGAGTCTAACGAAAACTATGAAAAACCTCACTCAATGTAATCAATCGAACCCGGCACCTCCTGTACAAAAAGCAGAAATGCTACCACCCGACTGAGACGTTCGAGTGCGCATGTAGGACTGTCCGATTGCATAAGACGTTTAAAAGTTTCAATGAAGCAGCATGTCGTTCCTTTGTCAAAAAATGGATGATACATTTTTGAACGGAGAATCGTATTAAACTTTTATTTAAATTAACGAAAAATGTCAGGGACATTTATAAAACGCTACTAAAACACGCTTATGGAGACAGAGCAATGGTAGAACTCAATTCTATCTTTAGAGATTAAAACAGACGTCCCGATAAGTCAAGAATTTATTTAGATAAGGGGGATAAGTATTAAAATTGTGAGAAATAACAGCCGATTGAGTGTCAGAAGTTAGATAAGCTGTGCGGAAACAGTGGCGATGTCAGACCATTATGACCGAAAATCCGAACGTCATGAAAATGTGTAAAGAATGTGTCTAACAAAATCTGTGCCGAATACAATCTTCAAATTTTTTTCGGAACCTCCGTAACAGATTTTAGAAAACTTAGAATATCGTTGGGGAGGGGAAACTGCATCCAGTTAGAAAATTTACCAATTTCAGCACAGCCAACATAAAACAGGCTGAAGTCTTAAATGGGCTTCCAGACAGAAGAATGCAGATATGCGAAACTAGGAGGCAAAAACCATGCGGATGAGCTCACTGATGGGGCAGTGTTAAGGGCAAGAGGGTGAGGGCCCCCCCTTAAAATATTTGATACGGGGCACGCCCTTGTAGAAACTTCATACATTATACACGAGAGTTAAGTGTTCACAACAAACAACACAGAACACAAATTACGGTAGCCGAGCGGTCTAAGGCATGCACTGTCTTCGCTCGCTCGGAAGCCGGGACCGTGAGTTCGAATCCCAATCAGGACATGGATGTTCAGTGTTTGTGTGTATATGTGCGTTTCTCTCTCTATATCTCTGTGTGTGTTTACAGGTAGAGGCCTTGCGACGAGCTGAACATCCGCCCAAGGAGTCCTACCGAATGTCCTAAGATCTAGTAAACCGAAGTGAAACGGAGAGTTTCATGGAGATAGGCTAAGGCCCAAATTGGGGCTGTAGCGCCAAAGGAAAAAAGCATACATACTCCTTACTGACCTTATATCATTTATTTGGAATAGTAATAATAAATAAAACTGAAGACAATTGGGTCAGTCCAAGGGCTGTTTGTTTCATTTCGCAACCTTCCCTGGTCCACTCTCTCTATCGGGACGGACGGGGCAAAAGCCCTGCTCTTCTTTCAAAACATAAACCTATACACTGACAGACACTTGCCCAACCAAGATACTTCGAACTTGGAGACGGAAGCAGCATACACACCGCCCACTATCCACAAGGTGTAAACACCCAAGGGCTGAAATAATATTTCTCTTATATGAATACGCAGTGTAATTGTTGTGGAAAATTAAAAAAAAATGTAGAAGTAAAGTCGTTCCTGGTCGGTCACGGTAGCCGTGCGGTCTAAGGCATGTACTGTCTTCGCTCGCTTGGAAACCGGAATCGTGGGTTCGGATCCCACTCAGGGCATGGATGTTTGTGTGCGTTTTTCTGTGTTTGTCTACAGGTAGAGGCCTTGCGACGAGCTGATCACCCGCCCAAGGTGTCCTACCGAATGTGCAATATCTAGAAAAACCGAAGTGAATGGAGAAGTTCATGGAGGTAGGCCTAGGTCCACTGGGGCTGTAGTACCAAGAAAGAAAAAAAAAGGTTGTTCCTGTGCTTAACTGACGCCTTGATGTAGGGGGAGTGAAGGTATTCACGTATTATCTTGATAGTAGACTGAGTGGTCAATTTCACGTCCCAGCCGCTTTACCCCCGGTTACCTATTGGGTAGGTGAGAAGGTAGGCACCAGAGCCGGTTAGGGTGTTATGGAGAAAATGAAATCTATCTTCCAAGCCAAGAATCGTACCATGATTCCTCGGTCGTGTTTAATTCATAATATTACGCAATTAGGCATCCCTTAACCTAAAATGGTCAATATTTCCTTCTAAATGAGAAGTCACACTCCTTTCACAAGCGTGAAATTATTCTAGAAATGAAAAGATATTCCGAAAAGACAATACAAAGTTGATAAAGGTAACACGTAACATTAAACAACCATATTAGCTATAAAACACGATAAATAGACATATGAAAAGAAATGGAGTATAAAACATAACCTTACAAGTAATAAATTCAGCAAAGTGCACGAGTATATATATATATTATATGACACACTGGGAGAAATTTCAGGGCTATATATCAGGAACATATCAAGAACATAAAATACTACGAAAAACACAGTATACGCAGAACATCGGGACTGGTCCCCAATGAGGTCATTCGATTTTTAAACTGACTTAATCCTTCCAGCCGCACTATGGTCCTGGGATCGACTCTGCCACTAACAGAAACGAGTGCCAGAANGGGGGGGGGGGGGTAAAGGGCTGTCGGCGCATAAGACTGACAACCTCGCTGCCATCTGTGAGCCGACTGTCTACAGTAAATGTGGCAGCCTAGACGTCTCACAAACCTATGGGCCCACATGGCCTATTACTGGGAAAGCTTTTACCTTTATACCCAAAACATCTTGGATATGCAACATGAATAAGGAAACAGTGTACAAACCGTAGACATTTGGAAGCTAACGCCTACTAAAGGAACAGATATGGATATCTGAAAACAGTCTTACACAGCCTAAACAAATATACTGAAACGGGATCAACCATGAAGATACAATACAGCATTGAACAAAAAAAACATGCCTTTCAGACTCTCAAACAAGAGATGACCGTCAACAAGGGGCAGGTACAAGGTACATTACGAATCATATGTATATGATACGTATACGTGGCTGTGATATGTACGCATACTCTTTAAGTGGCACTAAGGAAATAACTGTCTTGTGACGAAGTGCAGATGAACTGCTCAACGAAATAAACACTCCGCATTTATAAATGTTAATAACGCGACTCCTTTCTTTCGATTTAGAAATTCCGTCTCCCTGGATCTGCTTCTTCGATGCCAAATGAATCGTCTTATTAAGAACTTCTTCATCCCAATAATAACGGGTTAATCAAGCATTTCACCTTACGTTTTGGTAAGTGTAACAGCGAAACGGACAGATTCTTTAACAGGAAAAGTGTAATCTGCATTACAACACGCGTCTTCTTAAGCCTACTCCGTGCTCATACTCAGCACGCGAACTATACCGACCGAGCGACTGCCGCTTGTCGGAGAAGTTAGTGCCAGCTTTAGTGGATAGAGGGTGTCGCGTGGTCAGCGCAACGGATCCCTACGGCTGAGAACAGCAAAAAGCATTACCAGAAATGAGTTACAGAGCTCTTAAGGCTAGAAGAAAAAAGATTTTTGCAAGGCGACTGTTACTTCATAAGCAACATTCCTATATTTATATAAAATAGATATGCAAGAAAAGTAGAAGTAATTGTACCGATTATTTACAGTAGACTCACAGATTTAAGTCAAGATCTATATTAACAATCGCGGGGGTACCGCTATTATAGAATAAGAAGTTTATTAGAATGTGCTACAGAAGGCCAGATGGGCACTACCTAGGCCTTTTTTGTATTTACAATATTTTTTCTACAATTAAAAAAAGATCCCAATGGCCGTTAATCTCTGTTTTCTACACCGGAGCCGCTATTTCCTCGAAATAGTTCCTCAATTATCCTCACGAGACTGAGTGGACCCCGTTCCAGACGCACTACTTATCAGAAAATCTGGTGGCGCTGGGAATCGAACCCGGGACCTCTGGATCTGTAGCCAGGAACTCTGACCACTAGATCACACGGGCGGTCAATTTTCGTAAGCTTACAAGAGATAACTTTTGACCAAAAAGAACACACAATACTAGCCAGATCATGCCCAATGTGACTTCTTAATGTCACTGAAATTGCAAACACAATTTTAAGCATTTGATTTTGAACCTGATGAAGACATTCAGAACAATGCCAATACTGAAATGGCTTTTCGAATACAATTCGCAGCAATGTAACCATGCGTGGCAGAGACGCCTGAGTTGAATGCATTTACTTATCAATGAAGGGGTTGCGGAGACAGTAGCGGTGGCTGCCAGAACGCTGTGCAAATGTGCCACTGTTATATTGGCCGAAAATAGCATACTGTACCTACTGAAAATCGTCTAACAGTACTAGTTAAAGGCAATCTCTTCAATGTTTTCTGTTAAGTGGACATCTGCCATATCGTACCAAGATGCTTTCCACAACAGCCAGAAGTGCAAGCCTCCAAGAAAACTGGAAGACAGTCCAAGCTCAGCCGATCCCAGTGGCCACGCGGTCTAAGGCATGAACAGTCTTCGCCCGCCCGAACACTGGGATCGTGGGTTCGAATCACACTCGAGGCATGGATGTCTGTGTGCCTTTATTATGTTTGTTTTGTCATGTGTGTAGATAGCAGCCGTCCGACTGGCTGATCCCCCGTCAAAGGAGGCCTACCGACTGTGTACAGATTAGGAAACTGAAGAAAGTAGCCAAGGTCCACAAGGGCTGTAGAGCCAAAGATAAACAGATAATACAAGGTCAACAGTACATTCTGGAGGTGATAAAGCAAACATTTTTCCAACAGAGCGGTCTAACTAGATTATTTTACCGTCAGATCTAGTATATTCTGCTGTGTGCCCAATTTCGTGCGCAGGGCAGGTTTTGCTAAATAGGAACAAATTATCATTCCGTAACTAACTGTCCATTACGAGATAATCTTGTGCATATCAAAATATTCCACTGTTAAACAATCGCACCGTCTTCTCACTGCCCACAGTACTCACTGTTTCTAAGATAGAAACAAAATCCGCGGTAAAAATTTCGCCCTGCAATTAACTTCGGTTTCATAAAAGACCGTAGCGTTGATGGAATTGGCCGTATGGGCTGAGGGTGCTCACGATCTGAGAACACTCGAAAACTGAAATCTCCGGTTCGAATCCAGCTCACATATGGATGTACGAGGGTTATTTGGAAAGTAAACTCCGTTTATTTTAGACAACTTATATAGGAGCGGGGGAGAGTTCGCGCATGCGAGACAGCATCACACGACTCACTGCCTTGTAAACCATCACATAACTGGTCACCCAGTGCTTGTTCTTGTCTCTTCAGAGTGAGTTATGATGTGTATTGCGATTGATAATTCCGCCAGCTGCGAAATTCGCGATGTTATCCGCTTTCTTCACGCTAGAAACATGAATGCTGGGCAAATCCATCGTGAACTATGGGCGGCGGTTGGCGGTTTATGGCCAAAACGTGATGAGTAAAGGAACTGTAAGACAATGGTGCAGAATGTTCAAAGATGGGCGAAAATTTTCACGATGAAGAGCGAAATGGTCGGCCATCTGTAGTGAGCGACATTTTATTCAAAGCATTGACCACAAAATTTGTGAAAGACGGCGCTTCGCAATTTCAGAAGATTCACGTGAATTTCCACAAATTATCACAGTTAGACTAGGCTATCAGAAATTCTGAGACAGATGGGGCCCTAAGATGTTCAAGAGTGCGAACGAAACACAGAGAATGATTTGGGTTTTGACTTTTTTTTAGAGTGATACCACAAGGACAGTGACCAATTTCTCATTCACGTCGTATGAATATCAGGTAATTAAACGTGGGTTTAATTTTTTAATGCTGAAACCAAACAGTAGTCAATGCAGTGGATGCACACATATTCATCAAACCAACAGAAACGGTTTAAACAAACGTCTGCCATAAAGCTGATGGAAACTGTTTCTTTTTGGGAGCAGGAAAGGAGTGCTGATAGTGGAATTCGTGCAACAAGGGACCACAATAACGTCAGAAGTGTATTGTGAAACACTAAAAAACTGTGTAGGGGGATTCAGAACAAAGGCGCGGAATGCTGACATCCAGTGTACTCGCAGTGCTCCTCCATTAAAATGCGTGTCCGCATACAGTTTCTCCCGCTCGAGCATTTCAAACGGGAGTTCTTTCATCGCCCTCCTTACAGCCCTGATCTCGCTCCGAGTGACTACCACCTGATTACTTACCTGAAGAACTGGTTCAAATTACAGAACTTCAACAATAATGAGGAGTTGACGGAAGTGACAAAACGTGCCTGAGCTCAGAGGTATACAAAAATTTACTCTCCGTTGAAAAGTAGCTTAAATACGTGCGTATTTTTGTATACGGTATAATAAAATGTATTTCCCTCATTACTTGTTTTGTTATCAGCTAGCATGATGTTACTTTCCGAACAGCACTCGTAATGCGCGATTTTTCTGTCTTTCCTTACATTGCTCCGTGTAGGAAAAAGTATTGCGATGACCCCTTTTACTATCCAAAAAGGTAAACCGAATTAAACAAAATAAAAACATCTCAAAACCAGGGCCCCGATTTTGATGACATACGAGTATCACCTTTTTTCCTTTGTAATCTATTCGATGCCCGTAAATATATAAATCCCGGAGATGAGCTGCTGGCTACAGATATGTAACGTTGGTGTCATTTTTTTCATTTTTCGTCATTTTTAAGTTTCTAGGTCATTTTCTCAGTTTTGGGGCTATTTTTCGATAAATTTTTAGATTCTTCAGGGTATTTTCGTCATTTTAGCCATTTTTGGGAACTTTTCTTCATATATTTTCAGATATGTGAATAAGAGGCAAGTAAAGTGTTCTTTCGGTTTCTCCTGCCTCTACAAAGGCAGCCTGCAGCTGTCCCCCAAATACCTGCTATCACAGTATGCAATAATAAGTTTTTATAATGTTCCGTCCTTCCATGTTAGGTGGGTCCCTGTCACCACGGTATGGCGCGTCCTCAGGTTGCGGATGGAGGAGACGCCCTGAGGGTTTGGAGGGAAGCTACTAATATATTGAATAAGCAGTCGCGGACAGCAGACAAGGGGTGGTTCTCCAGTTCGTGGGTTGGGCGTGGGGCTAACAACTCCTTACCGTAAAAAATTACTTTGTTACGAAAATGAACACAAAGCCTCGTACTTGGACAGATTCCTTGGATATACGGCCTAAACTAAAGAAAACGGGTATGAGATTCGGTACGTGGAACGTCTGAAGTTTGTATAGGGCAGCTTCGCTCAGGGCAGTGGCGGAAGAAATCTTAAAATATAAGTTAGATTTAGGGGGAGTAAAGGAGGTCAGGTGGGACGGAAGGGGCAACGCACCAGCAGGAGACTATACATTTTTCTATGGAAAGGGGAAAGAAAAGCATGAATTAGGTACAGGCTTTTCCGTACATAAGAGAATCGTATCAGCAGTTAAGAGGGTAGAGTTAGTTGGTGATAGGATATCACATATAAAACTAAAAGGTCGCTGGTGTGATATCATTGTTACGAATTTCCACGCCCCAACAGAAGATAAAATTGATGACATAAAGGACAGGTTCTATGAAGAACTAGAACATGTATTTGATAAATTCCCAAAGTACCCTATGAAAATTTTGTTTTAGGAGATTTCAATGCCAAAGTAGGGAGGGATGACACTTTCAAACCAACGATTGGGCATGAAACTTTGCATGAAATTAGTAATGATAATGAAGTTAGAGTAGTAAACTTTGCCGCATCAAAAAATCTTGCTGTCAAAAGTACAATGTTCCCGCATCGTAACATCCATAAATTCACTTGGACATCTCCTGATGGGAAGACACACAATCAAATAGACCATATTTTCATAGATAGGAGACTTGATGTCCGATCATTCAGGGCAGCAGATTGTAATACTGACCACTAACTGGTGGTGGCAAAGGTTAGGGAAACACTGGCAGTGAGCAAACAAACAACACACAGAGTTCATATGGAGAGGTTCAATCTCAAGAAATTAAATGAGGCAGAGGGTAAAGAGCAGTATCGTGTTGAAATCTCAAATAGGTTCAGGGCTTTGGTAAACTTGGACACTGATGTGGATGTTAATAAAGCTTGGGAAATGATCAGATAGAATATCAAACTTTCCGCCAAGGAAAGTCTAGGTTATTATGAACTTAAGAAGCATAGGCCATGGTTCTATGAAAGATGCTCAAAATTATTAGACCAAAGAAAACAAGCCAAACTTCAACGATTACAGGATCAACGCGAAATAAATGCGGATAATCTGAACAATATAAGACGTGAAACCAGCAGGCATTTCAGAAATAAAGAGAGGGAATATTTGAAAGAAAAAACTGATGAGCTTGCAATGAAGAGTAAGAACAAGAATATCAGAGACTTCTATCGAGGAATAACTGACTAGCAGTAACGTAGTGAAGGGTGAGAATGGTGATCTGCTTGCAGATTCCCACAACACTTTAAATAGGCGGAGGAACTACTTCTCTCAGTTATTGAATGAACATAGGGTCAGTGATGTTAGTCAGACACAAATCCATACAGCTGAGCCGTTAGTACCTGATCCTAGCCCTTAGGTTGAAAGTGCTATTGGAAAATTGAAACGGTATAAATCGCCAGGTAGTGATCAAATTCCGGCAGAACTTATTCAAGCAGGAGGCGAAATATTACGTTCTAAGATCCACAAGCCAATCATTTCTTTTTGGCATAAGGAAAAATTGCCTTATAAGCGGAAGGGGTCTATTATTGTACCAGTTCACAAGAACAGTCATAAAACTGACTGTAGTAATTATCGGGGGATATCACTGCTATCAACTTCATATAAAATTTTGTCCAATATTCTTCTTTCAAGGTTATGTCCATATATAGATGAAATTATTGGGGATCATCAGCGTGGGTTTCGACGTAACAGATCAACTACAGATCAGATCTTTTGCATTCATCAGATATTGGAGAAAAATGGGAATACAATGAGACAGTACACGTGCATCAGCTGTTTGTAGACTTCAGGAAAGCCTATGATTCAGTTAAGAGGGAAGTACTGTACAATATTCAGACAGAGTTTTGGATACCCATGAAACTAATTAGGCTGATTAAAATGCGTTTAAACGAAACTTATTGTAAAGTCTGTATTGGTAAACATTTGTCTGATAAATTTCCTATCCAGAATGGTCTAAGATAAGGAGATGCTTTATCGCCTCTCCTTTTCAACTTTGCTTTAGAATATGTCATTAGGAAGGTCCAGGGAAACCAGATGGGACTGAAATTAAACGGGACACATCAGCTGTTGGCCTATGCCGATGAGGTGAATCTACTGGTGATAATGTAGATACCACAAAGAAAAAGACACAAACTTTAATTGACGCAAGTAAAGAGACTGGTCTAGAAGGAAACAGAGAAAACTAAGTATATGTTGCTGTCTCGTCACCAAAATGCAGGCCAAAATCATGACATAAAGATAGGAAACAAATGTTTTGAAAATGTGGCACAGTTCAGATATTTGGGAACAACAATAACAGATCTATACCTGATTCAGGAGGAAATTAAGAGGAGATTGAACTCGGGTAATGCTTGCTACCATTCAGTCCAGAGCCTTTTTATCTTCTCGTCTGCTCTCTCTAAAAAAAATTAGAATATAGAAAACTATAATTTTGCCTGTGGTTCTGTATGGATGTGAAACTTGGTCTCTGACACTAAGTGAGGAACGTAGACTGAGGGTGTTTGAGAACAGGGTGTTGAGAATATTTGGACCGAAGAGATATGAAGTGACAGGAGATTCGGAGAAAACTACGTATTGAGGAGCTTCATAACTTGTACTGTTCTCCAAGTGTAATTAGAATGATCAAGTCAAGGAGTATGAGGTTGGCAGGGCATGTGGCACGAATGGGGGAGACGAGGAATGGATATGGGATATTGGTTGGAAAGCCAGAAGGAAAGAGACCACTCGAAAGACCAAGGTGTAAGTGGGTGTACAATATTAAAATGGATCTTAGAGAGACAGGATGGTATGGTACGGATTGGATTGATCTGGCTCAGGATATGGACCAGTTGAGGGCTCTTTTGAAAGCGGCAATGAACCTCTGGGTTCCATAAAATGCTGGGAAGTTCTTGAGTAGCTGCACAATTGGCGGCTCCCCAAGAAAGGCTCAGTTTCATGAGTAAGTACTTAAAATGTACTGTCCTTTGCGGAAAGTGCTGACATTACATATCATAACACTTTTTAAGCTGGCAGCAGGGTACAACAGCGGTAACTCACACTGCGGCCCTTTCCGAGTTCTGTGGAAAGGAGTTTGCTTAGTTACAAATATTTCTAGTCGGAATCCCTCGCGTTTTATGGCATTTTGTTGCTCAATAAATCTCCGTCTGTCTTCAGTTTCTCGCCCTTGACAGTACAGACAAAAATACCATTGACAAAGGGTTCTCAGTGTGAAAAGTTCAGTTCTGCGTTGCACTAGAGCGATTCATTTTATCACAATTCCTAAAGCAAAGCCATCTAAATCGTGTCATTTAAAGCAGATAGTAGCTGAGTTTGGAGATGATATATTTTCAATTGAGGGTGACATTTTATACTGTAAGATGTGTAACACAAACGTTGCTGCAAAGAAAAAAAATCACGGTACAACATATCGGTCGCAACAAGCATATGCGAGAAGTGCAAATTTCGAACAAAAAGAAACCTGTGCAAATGTTACTGCAACAGTGTTCATCTGAAAGTGGAAATAAATCATCGGATTTTTTCAGAGATCTGTGTGTGTGTCCGCAAAGATTCCGTTTTGGGCTCTGAACAATGAAAAACTGAAGTGAACTGTGGTCGTTCCATCCTGGATGAATCCACACTCAGGAAGAACTACCTTTCCCAGTGCTACAACAGTATCCTGGAAATGATTAGGAATAAAGTGCATGGGAAGAAGATTTTCGTTCCCATTGATGAGACCTGCGATACGGAGGCTCGCTAGTGGCAAACATCATTGGAACCTTGGAAATTGGCGGACCAGGTGAAGTGTTTCTGCTTACGAGTGAGGTGCTAGAATCCGTTAACCATTCCACAGTTTGTAAACTCTTCGACAGGTCGATGTTTCTACTGGGGCCAGAGGGTATACGGCACGACGACGTCTTGCTTTTTGTGACCGATGCGGCCCCATATTTTTAAAACAAAGTCAATAAAGTTGTTTTATACGAAATTGGTGCACGTTACTTGCCTACCTCATGCACTGCATAGAGTAATGGAAGAAGTGAGATCAAAATTTCCTCAAGTAGATGCACTCGTGTCGTGGACGAAGAAGATTTTCGTCAAAGCTCCAGCTCGTAAAATGCAGTTTAAGTCTTGGCTCCTGGTGTTCCACTGCCCTCGGAACCCGTCATCACAAGGTGGGGAACGTGGATTGATGCTACAATTTACTATTGCGATCATTTTCAGGTAGTGAAAAACACAGTAGATTCAATGAAGACGGAGGATGCAAGGGCAAGTGAAGCTGCTCAGGAACAGTTCTCGTGCAACGAAATGGAACGACAGTTGACCTTCATAAGGGCAAATTTCAGTTTCTTGACGGAAGGAATCAAATGCTTACAGGAGAAAGGAGCAACGCTAGAAGATTCGCTCGCTCTGGTGGAAAAAATAGCCAGTGATTTAGAGAAAGTGTCAGGGGACACTGGTAAAATGACGTCAAGAAAAATGAAACATGTTCTAGATAAAAACTCAGGTTATGAAACATTTTGCAGCATTTCTCGAATTCTGATAGGAGACTCCTTCAGCACTTTCAACATTGAAGAGAAACTTACTGCTAGTGATTTGGTACACTTCAAGTACGCTCCCTTTGCGTCTGCAGATGTGGAAAGGAGTTTCTCCAAGTACAAGAATGTGCTGTCGGATAATTGGCTCTCACTCACTTCCGAGAATCTCTGCATGCTGACTGTCATCTATTGTAACTCTGAATGAGGTAAGTCTTAAATGTTGGAATACATACCGCATATGTACATTTGATAAGCGTTCTAACGCGGTAAAAAATCGTATTAAAACATTTAGCTTCAAATTCAATCATATATTGCTTATTTTTCAACATAAAAACGAGGACGATCTTAAAAGAGTAGCGTTAAGTTAACAGTGTTAATAAAGATTAAAAATACATTTTAGAACAATTAGTAGATTTTCCATGACATGATACATTTTTAGGTGGCTTTTTTAACTTTTAGATAATTTTTCTGGATTCTTCGGTCATTTTATAGGTAATTTTTCTGGATTTTTTGGTCATTTTTCAAATATTTTAGGTCATCAAAATCCGGGCCCTGCTCATAACAAACAAAGACGACACTGACAAAAGTAAAACAATATTTTTAGCGGTCTGAACATTATTTGAATTTGCTATCATTTAGTCCATTCAGGACCGTGATAACGGGTCGAGCGAAGAAGGTCGGTTAAGTCATTAGAAACAATAAAGCGCCTTACAGTAAAAATCAGGGTTATCATATTTTCCGAAACTTCCAAACTCGTGGCAAACAACCGGATTATCCACTAGTATTGATTACTAAACATATAAGAGCCTGACAATCCATCTTCTCCTATGAACTTCTGACGTACTGCTCAGTTAGTAAATGATTAGAACTGGTACCCTATTGCATGTCATATATCGTACAGTGCGATCAACAAAAAGCTTCCCGCAAATCGTTCAAACCCTGAGACGGAAGAGTCGGGCGCACGTGACTCAACGATCCGCGGAAAGCTCTGAGACGACAGCACTGTTGTATTCCTTTATTACTAAAACGTTAATATGACGTAGGCTAACTGCAGAAATACGAGAAGAAATAAAATAACAAAGGAAAAACTCAAGTACACGCGTTAACTCTCCGAGGATTCCGCGTTTGTTTTCTGCATTTTATGCAGAGAGTGGCCACAGATCTAGAGGTCTCGGATTCTATTCCCGGCGCTACCAGATTTTCTGAGATGTAGTGGGTCTAGAATGGGGTACAGTTCGCTTGCGGACTAAAACCACGAAGTTTTTTTTTTATGCACAGACCGCAGCAACACCAACTTCAGACCTGGAATATAACTAGGATATATTACGCCGTGTGGCCCGCTGAAAGTCACCTTAAGTTTCGCAGAGGCATCTAGCCTCCATTTTCAGGCTCGAGGGATAAACAAGCATGAAGCAGGTGGCAAGTAGAGCTATACCTGTTTCATGCTAGTTTCTTGCTTGGCTTATTCCTCAACCCTGAACAGCGAGGCAACATGTTCCTCCAAAACGTCGGCTAACTTTCAACGGACTGTACCGTGTCATCTCCCATGATACATAGTTCTTCATAACCACCTACGCGGCAACCTTAAATCCTACCCAGACCTGGGGTTTGCCAATCCGATAACACGTCAATTTCGCTATTCCTTCGGGCCAATGTGTTTATCTGAAGTACAAGGACTAGTAAATAGGCACTCTCAAGAGGAAATTACGTATTCCTTTCGTCTGTCAATATTAAAATATGCGATAACATTTTAGGCAAGTAGAGCACTTCAAGTAGTGTAACAATTGTGAATATACCTGTACGTCATGCCGAAGTTAATTCAATACAAATCCAAATTAGAGTGCAGGATAAATAGTTGTTGATGGAAACATTTGATAACAATTATTTCACTGGACAGCCGAATAAATGATGGACATGAATAATAAATCATCAAAAGCCTTAAGTATCCAAACTAACTGGAAATGATCCTAGTTCGGATTATTGACTTATCAGAATAATCGAATAATAATACTGTTACGTGTGACTAGACGGGTTTTTGGGTCGGATATTGGATTTATTGACCACATTCTCGTCGTACCTACTAATAACTATAACACTATCGCTATTTCCACACTTTAAAAATCACGCGAAGTCTTTTCCAACCCGCAGTGTCTTCACTAGTAGTTGCCTGGTAACGACTTCTAACAGTGGCTATTCCTCTGTTTCATTGTTCAAGTTCTCTCTAAACGGATGATGCCTTCCAACTGCTTATTCTTGTCTGAGTCTTATGTTAGGGCCGACGGTCAGTCGGCCGGTCTGTCTTGAAATGAAGCACCCATCTGGGGTTGCGACCAGATTTTTATTAGTCAGACAGTTGCGGGTTTATTGATGTGGGGCGCCCTGACAAGAGGATGAATCTGTCGTTTACAATTGCTGCTGGCCTTCGCCAGCATAGCCATTCTCCGGTCCGAGTCCCGTGGGACCTTCGGCACGGACCACGCACCGAAAAAACAGCCCGCATACTGTTGCGTGGCGCACACCCCACACAAAACACAGCTTCCTCTATTGTTGCGTGTTGGAAAGCGTTTACGAGCCGCTGACTGGTAATGCGTCACAATACACTTCAAGTACCTTGCATATATTATATATGTATATACCATATATTATATATTATACATTATATTCTGTTTTCTTTGAAGACTTCACCTTCAGGAATTATGCTGGCAATTGTGCTTCTTTAGTCCTTGAAATACAAAGGCCTGCTGTGAAAAACTTCTGGCACACTGGCACCTCACTACAAGGATTTGGGATTTTTACACTTTTTTTTTTGTCTTGATCCCATGGAGATATTACCCACAGAAGTTTCCATTTTTCTGCACTATAAATCTTCCATCAAAATATGGACCTAGGCATGTTCTATTTTAAGCAAAATGCAGTGCTCTAAAGCTAATTTTACACCGAATAAAACATTGAAATCCAAAGTCAAGTGAGGGATGACTTACTATACTTGCTTCAACTGTCCTTCTTATAACCCCTTTGCACGGACCGAGTAGAAAACACAGTTTCGAACAGTACCCGTATTGCTGCATGCGCATCCGTTGTCGCACGCTACAATATAATCGCGAAACAGAGGAGTAAAATATGCACACAAGAGGTCAACATTAGCATAAGCTGAAGTATTCGGGAATGTAACATCTTGTCATATGGAAAACAGCACCAAAGTTTCGGAATAACATGCTCCTCCGTCTTCAGGGTATAATATTTGAAGAAGGGGGCAGCAGGTTCCTCAGAAACGTTTGTAACCATCTACCACACTAGACGGTACCACATTATATAAGACTGCAATTTTAAGAAAAAAAATTTTTAAGAATGCGGGAAGTGTGCCCTAATAGTCCTGGGAAATGTACCGCAGGACTGTGAACGCTCGGGGAATCACATTAGTAGAACTCTGGGCTACAAAACTGAAAACATTTTCCATGTTTGACTTTGGGATGATCGGCGTTAAAATGTAGGCCCAAATCATAAATTAGAGCGCTATAAATTTTACTTTATAGCAAGGAATAGCTGTACGATAGCTTTAAGCGCCAATATTTTATGGTTGTGGGTGGAGGGAATGACAGTGTGTTCAATGCAACACGATAGAAGGTTGGAAAATGTTTTCCTATCACGTGAACCAAACACCTGTGTGGCGTGCTAAGGGGCAGAGCCCAGAAAGCCGATAACAGCAGGCTTGTACGATGGTCTATTTACCTAACAAGGTAGAAAGGGGCTGTCATGACATAAAAGTACATTTACATTCCAAAAACCTTCAAAATGTGGGTCATATTTATTAAAAAAAAAAAAAAAAAAAATGCGGACCGGCGCACTCCATTTTCCGTAGCTTCTCATGCGATACTGCGTCACTCATTGGTCGGTCTTTTTTTCCTTGGCACTACAGCCCCAGTGGGCCTAGGCCTACCTCCATGAACTTCTCCGTTCACTTCGGTTTTTCTAGATCTTACACATTCGGTAGGACTCCTTGGGCGGGTGATCAGCTCGTCGCAAGGCCTCTACCTGTACACAACAGAATAAACACACACACACAAACTAAACATCCATGCCCTGAGTGGGATTCGAACCCACGATCCCGTCTTCCGAGCGAGCGAAGACAGTGCATGCCCATTGGTCTGTCTACTCTTAGCAATTTCTGGTCGCCGAAATCAACCGTGTTCCCCTTCCTCCATAATATAACTTCACTATTCTGACGTACAATACTGTTCCCGTATTTATTGCTTGTTCGTTCTCCTTATAATTATCGTCCGATCCACGTCCTATACTTCGGTAGAGTATCCAGATCTAATATCTCTTCCTAAACTTGCGAGTTTTCTTCTGAGCACTCCCGGGCCACTGGCATCCTGTCTGACAGTAACTCAGTTCAGAGAGATATACAAGTAACGTGTAACTTAATCATGTAAACTCGAAGGTAATAATATATTCTCGCAATCTTAATTAGTGCTTATTGATTGCTCCTGACAAAGTTAATCAGAATTATTAACATTACAATGCAGTCTTGGGGTACGCGGTAGTGTAGTTGGTTGAGGCACTGTGCTACACGCCGGAAGGTCGCGGTTTCAAATCCCGATGAGATGGAATTTTTCAACTGAGCTAATCCTTCCAGCCACGCCATGCCCTGGGGTCCATTCTGCCACTAACAGAAATGAGTACCAGGAATTTTCCAGGCGGGTAGAGCGCGGCCAGCGCGTAAGGCTGATAACCTTACTGCCATCTGTGAGCCGACTGTCTAGAGAAAATGTGGGAGTCTCGACATCTCACAATCCCATGGGCCTCCACGGCCTGTTACAGGGAAAATTTACCTTTTTACTTTACCTACAATACAGCCTTTTCCTGACATATTTTGAATACACTATACAACAAAAGTTTCAAACAAAAGTTTTACACGTACATCTTTACATAACAAATGTTGCACAACACTCGTTCACTTGTTTCCGTCTCTAGTGCAAAATAAACTTCATGTTACATTACAGACGGAAACAAGCGGACGAGTGACGTGTCAATGCAATAGAATGGGGAAATATAATATCATAAATGTTGCACAAATAAAAAACACCATATCTAGTGCCGAGGTAAAGAATGGTAGAGCTATAACCCCGCTCCCCCATACGTCTTAACGGAATGATGTTTCATTAATTAAGCACAGGGACAACTTAAACTTTTTAGCCACAAATTAACTACATGAACAGTCAGCAAAGAAAGCGCGTTGCTGCGATCTCTGTAGCCTCCATTGGGCACGTAGGCACACATTGCATGAATGGGTGACACACAGCACTGGCCTATTAAGAAAATGTTTAGAGTTTTCAAATGAAGACACGAAAGACCTATATTAAAAACACACAAAAGAAGTTGACCGAAGAGTAATCGTGAAAGTACGTGTACAAAAGGGGACGTTGCACAGGCGTTATGGGTCAAAAATCTAAAAATTATTCCCTGGTGACCACGTGTTGGTTCCCACGTGGAGGCTGGTTAGAACTACCACTGTATCCCTGCTAGTCGTGGATGGAAAAGGGAACCAGAACCCGGTGTCTGGAGGTACAACTGGGGGGAGGGGTTATAAATACAGGGACCTGGCGCTCCAGGTTTCGGATTGGAGAGAAGGCTGACGACCTTGCACTGAGGAAAAACGATTGCTGCAAAATCCAAAGAAGTGAAAACCGGATGAAATCTGACAGAATCTTCTAAGGAAGGCCATGGCACATAAAGCGTTGTTTTGCTGATGATGATTATGGCGACGACCACATGCTGGTCAACCCTATTTTAGATTGTAATGTCGCCTGAAAACAATGAGCCCTGTGTTACTGAGCTAAGTGTAGACTATTGCATTGATATCTCCAGCTCACAGCGATAACGAAAATACGAGGATCTGTTGGACACAGATTGCTGAATTCTTAACTAAGCAAGTTTCATCATACGTCTGTTCAACGAGCTTCAAAATTAGGTCATAAAATACTGTATACTATTCATATATCACGCTCGAAAGTCACTTCTTGAGAAGCTGCCAACTGTGCAGCTACTTAAGAACTTCCCAGCATTTTATGGAACATGAAGGTTCATTGTCGCGTTCATAAGAGCCCTCCAGCGGACCCTATCCTGAGCCATATCAATCCAATCCATACCATCCCATCCTGTCTAAGATACATTTTAACATTGTCCACCCACCTACGCCTTGGTTTTCCGAGTGGTCTCTTTCCTTCTGGCTTTACAACCAATATCCCATATCCATTCCTCGTCTCCCCCATTCGTGCCACATGCCCTGCCCACCTCATCCTCCTTGACTTGATCATTCTAACTACACTTGGAGAACAGTACAAGTTATGAAGCTCCTCATTACGGAGTTTTCTCCGAACCTCCTGTCACTTCATCTCTCTTCGGTCCAAATATTCTCAACACCCTGTTCTTAAAACACCCTCAGTCTACGTTCCTCACTTAATGTCAGAGACCAAGTTTCACATCCATACAGAACCACAGGAAAAATTATAGTTTTCTATATTCTAATTTTTTTTTAGAGAGAGCAGACGAGAAGATAAAAAGGCTCTGGACTGAATGGTAGCAAGCATTACCCGAGCTCAATCTCCTCTTAATTTCCTCCTGAATCAGTGGAAGTTCGAAAGTTGTAAGTTTAAATTGGCTCTATGGCTCGAATTTCGTAAAATTTAAATAACATTCCTAGGCTACAGCATGACAATTCTGTTATCGGAAGGACATTTAGTCCATGCTGACGTTCATGCGATAATTCCGAAGGTTATGGAGTTAGGAATATTAACGCAAAAGTTCCCCGCAACATGAGCAACACCACAGCGCCTTTAAAATGTTATTCAGTGCAACGTTCATTTCCTACACGATGACTAGAAAATACTGTTCACTATGACCGGTTTCGGTCTCAGGTGGGCACATATACTCCACGAAGCGGCGTCCTCGCTCACACAGTCACGGCACTCCCTGTCTTTTAGAAATCCCGAAGATTCGTCACCGTGTTCACAAGAGGCACATGACTCATAAACCGAGCGACTTACCTCCATCTACTGCAGAGGCCGAGAATGGTGGAGATATACATCCACTCTCCTACACTTCTTCATGACGTGGTGTTCAATGAAGCACAGAAAAACAACCTACCTCTACCAAACCGAGCGAGCTGGCAACAATTCTGAGTCGTATATGGAAGTTGCCATGTTCAAATATCGGCCAGAACATCGACTATCCTGACCTTAGGGGTTTCGTGGTTTTCCTCAGTCACTTCATGAAAATTCCATAATTGTACCCTAAATTTAGAACATCACCGCTTCCTTTCGAATCCTTTCCAACCCATTATTCTCATAACCCGCCTATTCGACGCTATACAGCCATACAATACACTACAAATAAAGCAGCGTTATGAAATGTGACAGATTTTATGGTGAAAACTTATACGGCCACTGTCCGCAACCCGGGTCTGTGTACCACCTCCTATCGGCTGTTCGTGACAGCTTATTCAGTGCATTCACAGCTACCTTTCACAACTGATGGCCGTCTCCTTCATCTCTACCTCGAGAAAGCGCTGCGCCGTGCCAGAAGCAGATGACACAGAGTAATTCCATGCAACATTTGGNGGGGGGGGGGGGGTCAAGAGAAGACGAATCTGTAACATAATAACAATTATTACTGTAGTACAATCACTCAGTATTTATTTTGTACGCGCAAATACACTTCTCAAACACAGTTCTGACCTAAAACATTTTATAGGTACATGTACATGCCAACAGGCAAAAACACCCAAAATAAGTAACACCGTATAAAATAAATCTAGAACAAGATCACAGAACAAGCAGAACTTAATATTTCTTAATCGAAAAAAAAAGCAACGGAGTTTTACAGATGGAGCCCATGAAACAACCCAAAGAAGTAGCAAGCATATAGATATGTGTACGCGAGAACAAGTAACAGGCCGTAGAGGCTCCCGTCGCACATATGGTGGTGAGGTTGTCAGCCTTACGCGCCGGCCGCAGAATAGTTACGTAAAGTAAGATTTAAGATGTAATTAAGCTGGCAGTATTTACGTATGGGTCAGTAACAAAAGAATACAGCAAATATAGGAAACTGGAGTGAGCACTTTAGGGAAGTTGGATGAGGGAATGCTGGGCTTCCGCGTGAGAAGCTTAGGCAATCGGCAACCAAACGGCATTCAAAATGTATAAGAATGAGTGAACAACACAGAACAAAGACATAAAACGGCATGTTCTGGCATCGTGGATGATACAAGACCAGTTTGCTAGAACGGAGAATCAGCATTTGAATATAAAAAGCTACTTGCGGTAAAAAAATTCACATACTCCAAGATTTCGCGGATCCCCGCTGGAGTCGGGAACCACTGACATATACGTAAAGAATGCAAGTTATTAATTTGTGTGTCATTCGGGAATTCCAGAGGCCTTCTGGCCGCTATGAATTTTTCACTAAAATCAGCATGAACGTTATCCCACTAGGGACCTCCACAATGCACTGTTTGCTGATTTCCTACAACCAGCGAAAGAAACATGGCGGACACGCGAACTTGTGAGGCGGCAGTGACAGTAACGCCACTTCCTTCAGGGTGATGAAGTACTTTCACTGTTAATATAGGAAGGGAGTCGCGTATTTGTAAACCAAGATTGTGATCGGCCTATGCAGTATTTAACATTAGCAGTCGTCAGGTCTAAGATACTTATCTGTAAACAATAAAATACGATATCACCACGCGTCTATGTTTAAAGTAGGAGTGGGCGTATGGGACTCCAATATTATTCCGTTGCATAAACATAAGGGTAACGGAAACACAATTCGAATTAAATCTGCATAGCTCGGCCGCCTCTGTGGTCTGGTGGTAAGAAGAGTTCCTGGCTACAGATCCAGCGGTCCCGGGTTCGATTCCCGGTGCTACCATATTTTCTGAGAATCAGCGAGTCTGTAACGGGGTGCCCTCAGCCTCATGGGGATAACTGACGAGCTATTTCCAGGAAATAGCGGCTCCGGTCTAGAAAAACCGAAATTAACGGCTCTGGGGATTCGTTGTGCTGTCCGCGCGACACCCTCTTTCCGCTGAAGTTGGCACTAACTTCGCCGACAAGAGTCGGTCGCTCGGTCGGTATAGTTCGCTTGCGGACTACAGGCCACGGAGTATCTTAATGCCATCTGCATTTGGGACATGTATTTATTTCTTAACGTTGTGCCGTGTTTCGAAAAAATAGAATAGAAATGCATATCTTGAACTTCAGATACACGTAAAATAGATGTTATATGTGTCCGATACACACAACAATCAAATTCACCCGCCATCCATGACATACAACTTCAAATCCAAATTTAATCGAAATCCATTCAAGAGTTTTGAAGAACACACAGGCAGAAAGACAAAGAGGCATAAGGGTCAATATTTCATGTTCGTTTTATGCATTATGTGCAGTACGATACCTGACGATGTCTGTGCTGCAACAATACTTGAACCGTACATATTCTGAATTCGTCTGCATATACTCGTACCTGCAATGATTTCTATGCCATTCGCTGGAAACAAGGAAAAGCCCACAACCAAAAGCTCACGCGATTTGTTAATACTGTGGCAATCAATGTTTAGGACCCGAGTCGGCCAAGGCCATGGCAGTGCTTGCGTGTCTGTCTGTCACCATCATTCGTTTCCGCGACCTGAGTCAATACAACGAGACAGCTCCAGCCAGAGAGTCATACATTATGATATCGATGTGTAAGGAGGAGACCGGCTAGAGAAGGATTCCCACGAAACGTGGCACAGATAGGCGGGCCTCATACGCCCCTCATCGACCCAAAATATTGATCGATACGTACAGACACAGAACATTAAAACTCAGGTTTTATCGCGCCTCAAAATGATACCTCAACAGCGAACACGTCCGGACATCTGACAAAATGCCCTTATGTCTATTAGTATCAGGGACATATTTACAGGGGCCCCGGAGAGTAACAACAGACTTAGGTTATTACTAGGGACAGGATTTTTATGCCCTTATAATCCCTTAAATGTGTATACATTTATGCATGAAAAACTTCCGAAATATGCACTAAAATACGCACATAAAAATTTATACCAAATATTAAAATTGATTTTACATTATTTTAAGACCAACAAATCAATATTTAAGTTCATTTTATGTAATCACTGAATGGTTCATTTGCAATAAAAAGCTATACTTAAATACAAATCATGCAACATAGCCAACATATTTCATTACAAATTAAAAAAAAAAACCATTGGTACTCACATTTAGCTCTCCGAACTTTCAACTTCTCTTCTGTTGCAGTTCACAATTACTAAATGCTCTAGGTTTTCCATAGTTAGTCGCCTCCTACTGTCTCCTAAGATGTCCTTATAGCGGGAAAAACTTCTTTCCACCTCACAGGACCTTAGGGGCGCATGTACAAAAGCCGCTATTTGTCCACTGTTAGTGATATTTTACTTGGCAGTTCAGTACGTTTACCGGATAAAATTTCTTCAATTTCACAAAATTTGTTCATATCCTGAATTTTTTTAAAGAATGCTGTGTACTTTTTCCTTTACTACTTCACCTACCCTTCCAGGAACCGAATTCAATTTGGAAACAGTGGTTCTGAACACACTTAACGACTGATACAAAGTAGTATTGCTATTGCTTGCCTCCAGTGAGGAAATGGCGGATGGAAGATGAGAGAAGTGAGCAGATATATAGGAAAGATTAGTTTCTAGTTCTGCGCTTTTTAGTACATCCTGGGCAATTTGAATTGATGCTGCACTTTTGGGTCAAATGTATTCACGACATTCCTGTTTCTAAATGTTCGGTATAACAACAACTCGCTGCACACAGCCACGTGCCCCAGCGCGTTAAAATTGGTTCTGGCGGAATTGGAACGCTCGGTGCTACTGCATTGAAGGCTTCTTTTCTGTATGGCGCCTTAACAAATGCCTTCTTCACAGAAGACACCAACTTGTCAAAAAGCGGCAAATTTGCACGAATTGTTTCTCCAACACGGTGCAACCCATGGGCAAGGCAAGTCAAGGGTGTCATATTTGGAAATATAACTTTAAGAGCAGTACCGGCTTTTTCATCATATAACTTGCGGCATCAGTCACAAAGAGCAATACGCGCTCATACTGAATGCCATTCGGCCATAGTAAATTCATGGAATTGATAAAAAATCCGGAAACTGCGGAGCTATTTGTGGTTTCAAATTGCTCTACCGCAAGAAGATATGGGGTAGATTGTTCATTCTTATTAAGGGATCCAACTATAGAATTTGCAATAAACCGTCCCTCACAATCTTGTGTTTCGTCGATTGATACCCACATAAAATTATCTTGAATCTTATCTCTAATGCTTTCAATTGTAAGATCGTAACACTGCTTCACGTAATTTTTGCGCACAGTAGATTCATCCGGCACTTTGCATTGTGTATACTTCTCTATGAAGTTTCTCAGAGTAGGAATGGTTAGTTTTCACAGTGGAATATCTGCCGCTAAAAAGGCTTCACATAAATCAGAGGAAAACTGTGGAAAACTATTATTAGAAAATTCAGTAAACAATTTTTGAACAGGAGCACTTTCCGTGGATTTCATTTTAACATTCTCTTTGTGTGTATTATTGTTCAAATGCTGAAGCACTTGAAAGCGTTTTTCACAACCAACTGTTTTCTCACACGCTCGGCAATAAAGAATTTCGTTATCCGTACTTATCATCCCTCCTTCGAACTCCCGCTGATACAGCTGTAATTTAGTTTTCTGACTTTCACTTTGGGCATGACTGCAGAAAGCTAAACAAACTTAACTACAGACTAGTCGCCACTAATGTGATTGGCCCCCAGCTTCAAATGAAAAAACGTAACGAACCTCATGGAGACTTCGGAAATAAGTAAGTGAAGTCCCTTATCGGTTGAGTAGTATTCCGTTGATAGCGGCTATGTCACCTCTAAGTACTAGAGCTACACATGTGAACGCTTCCGACTAATTTCTTCGCGGCTACTTTGATGGTACGAGGATGAGGCAAGTTACGAGTACAGGGATCGAGGAAGTCCCGTCCCTGGTACTGCATCAGAAACATGAATCATGACGAAATGTTGAGTCAAATATGCAACATATTCTAATAGGGAAAGGAAAATTGTATACACATGACCATAATTGAAAACATAAAATTAAAATATATTAAAACATTTTAATGGGGAAATATGCAGTATAAATAGAGATCTTCGAAAATATGATGCTTATTCATAAAACAGGCAAAATATGCACTTATATGCACCATCAAATCATGTCCAAAATTTAAGAAATGAAGTAATTCATACATATATCCAAACGAGCATACTTTTTGGTTGCAAGAAAGAAATATGCATTTGAATTAAAATCCGGTCCCTAGTTATGACAGTTCTTTCGTTGTTGTTGTTGTTGTCGTCGTTGTTTCTTATAACTAAAAATACAAACCATCTTTTCGTGATTTTAGAGAAGTAAATGTACCAATAAAATCCGTACATTCTATTTTTGCTTTGTGGAGGACCCAGGGCGACCGCTCCAGTAACTCCCTCTTAAATCCGGCCCTGGTTGCTTTCGCAGTATAGGCCTAATTACACTATACTTTTTCAGGCACTTTTTCTTAGTAAATCCATGTGGGTTTGGGATACGAGAATCGCTCGACCTTCTTTCGACATAACGTAAATTTCAAATTGTGTTAATCACGATACAGGTTATTTTAGGAACTTACTTACTTATGGAGCTGAGCCCTTCTTGAGGAGCCGCAAAATCTGCAGCTACTCAAGAATTTTCCAGCATTTTATGGAACCCGAAGGTTCATTGCCGTGTTCATAAGAGCCCTCCACTGGTGCCTATCCTGAGCCAGATCAATCCAATCCATACCATCCCATCCTGTCTCTCTAAGATCCATTTTAATATTATTCACCCACCTACGCCTTGGTCTTCCCGGTGGTCTCTTTCCTTCTGCCTTTCCCACCAATATCCTATATGCATTCCTCTTCTCCCCATTCGTGCTACACGCCCTGTCCACCTCATCCTCCTTGACTTCATCATTCTAATTACACTTGGAGAAGAGTACAAGTTATGAAACTCATTATGCAGTTTTTTCCGAACCTCCTGTCACTTCATCTCTCTTCGGTTTAAATATTCTCAACATCCTGTTCTCAAATACCCTCAGTCTATGTTCCTCTCTTAATGCCAGAGACCAAGTTTTACACCCATACAGAACCAACGGCAAAAAAATATGAAAAACAGTTCTTTCAGCGGTCATGCACTTTTCGTCTGTTTAAAATAGACGCGATATGGAAATGCCTTTGGGGTAACTCAAATCAGTCTACTGGTGCAGGAAATTTAGAACTGAACTAGAGTCGGCGCTTCATATTGTGACATCGTGTAGTCTGGTAGGTGGACGTCGGCGTCTCGCACAGACATTCTGCTTCCCTCAATGAAGCAATATGTTCCTCTGACACAGAGTAATCCATTTACCAGGCCACACGATATCATAACCCAGAAGATCACAATATAAAACTCCACCGCCCTGAAAACCTCAAATCACAAAGTCAAGGCCTGATCGTTGAAGAACTAGTCCTACATTCCAAGCTTTACGAAAAAGAAGTTCACCACATAATCTAAGAGTTTCGCTTTGTCATGGCTTTGGCTTTTTGCAACAAAAGGAAAAACAGAATCGGCAGACATGCCGTATCCGCACCATTCGTGCCGACATTTCTCTTCGCCAGATATCTGATCCATCAACGGCTCTAGAACCATTAGTTGGGCCCTTGTCTCTTCTTCAGTTCCGTAAGGTAGGACTTCTTGGACAAGTGATCAGCCCGTCGCAGGGCCGCTGCTTAGACACAGGGAAACACAGAACAAACGCACACACAGACACCCATGGCTTGGACATTGCGGCATGCATGTTATATACATCCTGAAATTTTAAATTTTACTTGTTTCGTACGTTTATTCTTGGTTTATTCAAATAATCTTTCAATGGCTCTGATTATAATACAACATCTATTAATTCTTCTTTTTTTTTTTTTTTAATGGCTCTTCAAGCCCATTCAGGGCCTTCGCCTCTTATTCAGTTCCGTAATCATTTTTCACAGACAGAACTCCTTGGGCGAGTGATCAGCCCGTCGCTAGGCGCTACCAAAACACAGGGCAACACAAAAACAGAATAAACGCATACACACACCAAGTGGGACACGAAGCCACGGTCCCAGCGTCCGAGAGAGAGAAGACACTTCATACATCTACTAATAGGGTTTGACAATAATAATTTAAATACGGATTTGGAAGGAAACTGCGACCTAATTTGATACAGGTTCCACCCCAAAATGTACAGGAAGGAAGCGAGGAAAACCACGAACAATGTCAGTCCGAGACTTGATCCTGGGACCTTAAAAACAGAGAAGTGGTTTTTTTTAATTCGCT